>NC_052149.1:229048906-229136907 GCF_902713615.1 Scyliorhinus canicula | reverse complement strand
GTGGGGGGGGGGGTGGGGGGTGGGGGGGTGTTGCGGGGGTGGGGGGGGTGTTGCGGGGGGTGTTGCGGGGGTGGGGGGGGGTGTTGCGGGGGTGGGGGGGGGTGTTGGCGGGGGTGGGGGGGGGTGTTGCGGGGTGGGGGGGGGGTGTTGCGGGGGTGGGGGGGGTGTTGCGGGGTGGGGGGGGGGGTGGTGCTGCGAGCTGGTCTCCCGCCTTTTTTACCTGATGGACTTGGTATATTTTACAAAAGCAGCATCTCAGCGCCTGGAACTGCTGCGCCATGGCCGACACCACAAGCTGCCGCTTCCCGCCTCCCGCACCCACAGCTGGAGGCACCTCCCGCTGCAGCGCCACCCACCGGCCGGAGGTCTCCATCACAAAATGCCCGGAACCTCACCGAGCCTCCGGTCACCACAGCGCCACCTGTCAGCGGGTGGTCTCCCACCACAACCCGCCACCCGCAAGAGGACCGCATAACCCGGCACAGCGCCACATGTGGGAGGAGCCGCGCATAACCCGGCACAGCGCCAACTGTGAGAGAGGACCGTGCATAACCCGGCACAGCGCGAACCTGTGGGTGGACCTCGCATAACCCGGCACAGCGCCACATGCGGGAGGAGCCGCGCCATAACCCGGCACAGCGCCAACTGTGAGAGAGGACCGTGCCATAACCCGGCACAGCGCCAACTGTGGGAGGACCGCATTACCGGCACAGCGCCACATGCGGGAGGAGCCGCGCATAACCCGGCACAGCGCCACCTGTCAGCGGGAGGTCTCCCAAACAATCCGCCACCAGCTTCCCGGCACAGCGCCACCTGCGAGAGGGAGGATCGCGTATACTCCGGTACAGCGCCACCTGTGGGAGGGAGGGCCTCACATAAACCCGGCACGCGCCACCTGTCAGCGGAGGTCTCCCAAACAATCCGCCACCAGCCTCCCGGCACAGCGCCACCTGCGAGAGGGAGGATCGCGGATACTCCGGTACAGCGCCACCTGTGGGAGGGAGGACCTCACATAACCCGGCACAGCGCCACCTGTGCGACGGAGGACCTCGCATAACCCGGCACAGCGCCACCTGTGGGCGGGAGGATCCCGCTTAACCCCGCACAGCGCCACCTACGGGAGGGAGGACCTCGCGTAACCCGGCACAGTGCCACCTACGGGAGGGAGGACCGTGCATAACCCGGCACAGCGCCACATGTGGGGAGGGAGGACCTCGCATAACCCGGCACAACGCCACCTACGGGAGGGAGCACCTCGCGTAACCCGGCACAACGCCACCTACGGGAGGGAGCACCTCGCGTAACCCGGCACAGCGCCACCTACCGGAGGGAGGAACTCGCATAACCGGGCACAGCGCCACCTGTGGGAGGGAGACTTGCGTATACTCCGGTAACGCACCACCTGTGGGAGGGAGGACCTCTCATAACCCGGCACAGCGCCACCTGTGGGAGGACCTCGCATAATCAGGTACAGCGCCACCGTGGGAGGACCGCATAAACAGTGATAGCGCCACCTGTGGGAGGGAGGATCTCGCATAACCAGGTACAGCGCCACCTGTGGAGGGAGGACCTCACCATAACAAGGTACAGCGCCACCTGTGGGAGGGAGGACCTCGCATAACCAGGTACAGCGCCACCTGTGGGAGGACCCTCGCATAACCAGGTACAGCGCCACCTGTGGGAGGGAGGACCTCGCATAACCAGGTACAGCGCCACCTGTGGGAGGGAGGACCTCGCATAACCAGGTACAGCGCCATCTGTGGCAGGGAGGACCTCACATAACTAGGTACAGCGCCACCTGTGGGAGGCAGATGGATATCGCACACAATCAGATTTGCTGATTGTATTAGAAACTCACGGATGACACCAGGGTTGGTGGAGTGGCAGATAGTGTTGAGGATACAGCAGGGCATGGATATGTAGGAGACTTGACAGAGTAACGGCAAATGGAGTTTAATCCAGACAAATGTAAGGTAATGCATTTTGGTGGGTCCCTTTGGTCCTTGTTCACAAAGTCGTGAACCAGTCACGATGGCACATGAAGGGTCTCGCTGGGGAGTTGTGGCCTCCCCAGGTGGTCAGTGATAGGGCATGGTCTCACCTTGGCACTGCCACATGGGCACCCTGGAAGTGCCACCCCAGCACTGATAAGGTGGCTGGGTGACACTGTCAGGGCCAAAGTGCCCAGATTACAAATGCTAGGGGGTCAGTCCGGGGGGAGCCTTTCCCATAAGAGGTATGGTAAGGGGGAGGATCCTAGAAGAGGCAAGTTGGGTGAAGTGGGAGGGTCCAGAGGCCCCGGTCATGACGCTGAGGGGGGTGGTGATCGAAAGGCAGCCCCGATCCGCGAGTAGTCTTCTTGTACTGGCGAGCTAAAGAGTGGCCTCAATTGGGAGTTCCTTGCCGAGGCCACAAAAACACCAAGTGTTATTGAATAGCCAGGTCTCTCTCAGTGAAACACCCCGCTAAGCGTACCGTTCAGTGGACTTTAACTCGATTCCACTGAATGTCTCCAGGAAATGTGTTTTGATATTTCCAATAAGATTTGTAATGAAAAGACCTTAGGGTCTGGCTCTGCAGACGGGAGAGGGTTAAGCCTGGTTACCTCGACTCAGGCCTACTTTCGATTCTGGACAAGACCGGCCCTGTTGAGAATGGTAAGTGTTTTCAGCCATTTTTTGGTGATATTGACCTGAAGGTTTTGGGAGTTCAGTCACCAAGGAGGATCAGGACTGGTGAATCTCATTTGTGGATCCGCAACTCTCACTGTGACAACTGACCATGTGAAGAGTTGTAAGTATCGGCCTTACCCGAGGGATATTGGGGCTGAGGTTTAAGGATAATTTAACAGTACAACTAGCCGGAGGGGAGTTTTGAGTGTAGAGAACATAGAACATACAGTGCAGGAGGCCATTCAGCCCATCGAGACTGCACCGACCCATTTAAGCCCTCGCTTCCACCCTATCCCCGTAACCCAATAATTCCTCCTAACCTTCTTGGACAATAAGGGCAATTTATCATGGCCAATCCATTTAACCTGCACGTCTTTGGACTGTGGGAGGAAACCGGAGCACCTGGCGGAAACCCATGCAGACACGGGGAGAACGTGCAGACTCCACACAGACAGTGACCCAGCAGGGAATCGAACCTGGGACCCTGGCGCTGTAAATCCACAGTGCTATCCACGTGTGCTACCGTGCTGCCCCAGAAGAGGAAGGTTTGGGGCAGAAACTAGGAATTCTGCCTGTGGTTTCTCAGTGGAGATTTTTGTCAAAACATTGTGGTTTATGTGTGTTTATGGGAATCGTAGGTATCTCAGACTAACCTGTGCAGCATCATTACATTAGTTTAGAGCTCTTGTGTTAGGAAGTTTTTTTTAAAATAAGCAAGTTTGTGGTTGAACCTAAACACTGTGTCTAAGTTTGTCCATTGCAAATCCCAAAATCAAGGACCAACAGTAAGGGCAAATGGGAGCATGCACCTTACTCCTATTTTCCATCTCCTAACTGCCCCTCAACCACATCATCTGAAAGCACAGCCTTGGTTATCATATGGACGCTGATGACACCCAACTCTACTTTCCCATCACCCCTCTCCACTTCTCTACTGTAGATTAGATTCTCAGGCTGATTATCCAACATCCCGTAATGGATAAGCATTCATTTCCTTCAACTAAATATTGGGCTGACTGAAGCCATTGTTTCCAATCCCTTCTCCAACTCTGTTCCCTAATTAGCCTGTTGACAACTTCAGCTGCCACATCTGACCAAAGCAATGACCTTCCAAACTCATATTGACACCATCACTAAGACTGCCAATTTCCACCTAACGTGGTCCAACTTCACCCCTGCCTCAGCAGCTGAAACAGATTCATCCTTTGCTATCTACCTTTAGATTTGACTATTCCAATGCACTCCCGGCTGGTCTCCCCACATTCTTTTTTTTAAAATTTAGAGTACCCAATAATTTTTTCCAATTAAGGAGCAATTTAGCGTGGCCAATCCACCTACCCTGCACATCTTTGGGATGTGGGGGTGAAACCCGCGCAGACACGGGGAGAATCAGCAAACTCCTCACGGACAATGACCCAGGGCCGGGATTCGAACCCGGGTCCTCAGCGCCGTAGGCAGCAATGCTAACCACTGTGCCACCGTGCTGCCCGGTCTCCCCACATTCCTACCGTGGCAAACATGTGGTCATTCAAAACTCTGCCTCATCTCTAATCTTCTTCAGCCCAACCAGCTGAGATATCTGCAACCCTCTCATTCTTGCGTCTTTAGCACCCCTGATTTTAATTGGTCCACCAGTGGTTTCTCTGCCTTTAGTGTCCTGGACCCTAAGCTCTGGACTACTCTCTCCTCCTCACTCTTCGCCTTACCGATGCTCCTCAGAACCTACCGTTGACTCAGCTTTTGGTCATCAGATCTAATGGGGTGAATCCTCCGCCCCTCCAGCCACGTGTTCCTCGGCAGTGCACCGTCACCGGCAGTGGGATTTTCCCATCCCATGCCACCGGGAAAACCGCAGACGGGGGCCACGCTGCCGGCGCAGAATTCACCCCCAATATCTCCTATGTGGCTTGGTGTCATATTTTGTTTCACAATGCACCTGTTTTATTATGTAAAGGGTACTAATAAAAGTTGTTAGTCAAATCCCACTCCACCAACTTCTATTTATACAGCATCTTTAATGCAATGAAACATCCCAAGACGCTACGCAGATACAGAACAAAACAAAGTATGCCACCAGAGCTTTGAGCACAAGGTACGACTGGTTGATGTTTTAGTGCAGCACCAAGAGAGCACTGCACCCCTGGAGGCGTCATCCCTCAGATGCCCCATCTGCCCTCTTGGGTGAATGTAAATGATCCCACAGAATGATTTTCGATGAAGAACAGGCGACTTCTCCCCAGCGTCCTGGACCAATATTTATTCATTATTCAACAACAAAACATTCTCCCGTAATATCCGGTCATCCTCACAACTGATGTTTGTGGAAATCTGCTGTGTGCAAATCGGCCTCAAATTACTAGTGACTATATTTCGAAAGCACTTAATTGGTCATGAAGTATTAGCATTGTGGATAGCACAATTGCTTCACAGCTCCAGGGTCCCAGGTTCGATTCCGGCTTGGGTCACTGTCTGTGTGGAGTCTGCACGTCCTCCCAGTGTCTGCGTGGGTTTCCTCTGGGTGCTCCGGTTTCCTCCCACAGTCCAAAGATGTGCAGGTTAGGTGGATTGGCCATGATAAATTGCCCTTAGTGTCCAAAATTGCCCTTAGTGTTGGGTGCGGTTACTGGGTTATGGGGATAGGGTGGAGGTGTTGACCTTGGGTAGGGTGTTCTTTCCAAGAGCCGGTGCAGACTCGATGGGCCGAATGGCCTCCTTCTGCACTGTAAATTCTATGATAATCATGAAAGGCAAGTCTTTTTATTGCCTCTTCAACATTCTCCCACCACTTTGAACAGAGATATAAATGTTTGTTCCAGATTAGAGGCAGGATTAAACAATAGGGAGACATTAATTAAAGTGCTAAATTTTGATTTTAATTCCGTCTTGGTCCAGGAATCAGACCAGTACAATAACACCAAGGGCAGTACAATAATAACAAAAAACTCCAATTACATTTGCCTTCCATTCAAAATAAATTAATCGACAGCCAAGAATGCAATTAAGACTACTCAGTGAATCATCGTAATTAAGGAACATTTAACAATGGAGCATGTACCCAGAATTCTAATGGTGTAGATAATTAAGAACAATAGGAACTTTCAGGAATTTTGCCAGGGATCTCAGTTTTTGTTATTGGCCGAGTGTTAACCCCTTTTACAAAACCCTATTTGCAAATAGGTTCTCCTACGAGTTCTTTTTGGAAAGTGAAATTTTGCTTCTAAACACCGTATAACCTCTGCTCCGAGAAAGAATACCTAATTGCAAATTGACCCTGCTTCTGCTTTACATCCAAAAGAAATAAAATCAATGTTGTTCTGATAGGTATCTGGGATCATTTCCACCAAACTGCCTCGAGAAACTATTGCAGCAAATCTTTTGATCTTTATATATTAAAAAAACGGGGTTGCCAATGCAGTTTTATCCCAAACGGTAAGTCATATTGGACTTGAGACACTGGGCTGGATTTTCTGCACATCTCGGCCCGTGTTTCAGGGTGGCAGCCGGTCATTGATCTTCTGTTCCTGCTGTCGTCAGCGGGATTTCCTGTTGAGTGCACCCCCCGCTGGCGGGAAACCTGCGGTGCGGGAGCGTCAGAGAATTCTGGTCAGCGATTCTTGTTTCTCTCTCCACAGATGCTGCCAGAGACGCGGAGCGTTTCCAGCATTTTTGTTTTCTATTTCAGATTTCCAGCAACCACTGTATTTTGCTCTTATTCATCTCAACTGTTTCCATGGAAACTGAACATCGTAGGCTGGATTGGAAACTTGAGAATAAATGCAGAAATAAATGAACAAGGTCCCAGTGTAGTTCTGAGGGTTTAATAATAAAACCTCAGTGGCGATAGATTGGCTGAACTCGCATTGTGACTTTTTAAAAAAAAAACAAATGGAGTTTTACGCTGATGCGATAATCTCGAGGTGTTCACCTGCGGGTTATGGCACAAAACACAGTCACTCACGTTGTCACAAATCTGCATCAGGATGGCAGCACTGACCTGGAGTCATCAAGCACTGAAGAACTTCCAGGATGTTGCTGTCAAAAATATCCCAGGGGACGTTAAAAAAAAAGATGTATTTAAAACAATTTTTTTAAAGAATAATGTTTAATAGTTTTTTATTTTAAATTGAGATGGGAAAATGGACCGTTTGATTGAGTCAGGAATACCAGAGTGTGTTCACTCTCTGATTTGATGTCGGAAGGCAGGGCATTGTGAGGATGGACCTTGGGCAGCCGTTGATGGCAGGAGAGTGGGGGCTGGATGGTTGGAGGTCAGGTGATCAAAAGCCTCCACATGTACATCCAAAAGAAAAGGCTGACAAACACAACATATCCGGCAGCATCTGTGGAGAGAAACAGAGTTAACTGTTCAGGTTGATGACCTTTCATGGAACTTTCATCAGTCTTCTGACGAAAAAGACATTGACCCGAAACGTTAACTGTGTTTCCCTCTCCACAGAAGCTGCCTGACCTGTTGCGATATTTGTTCTTATTTCAGATCTCCAGCATCCACAATACTTTGCTCAGCTGTCGCCTGGTCCAGGCATCACTGACACCAAGGCTGGAGATGCAGCTACAAGGAGCGTTCTCATTCTCATCTACAATTCCCAACTCTCCCCCACATCTTAACTCAAACAATGGGAATGTAAATCAGCCAAGAGCCAAAAGGGGGGCCCGGCAAAAAGTCGGGAATTTGTAAACTCCTCACATCATCAATACAACACAAGTGATTTCAGCTGCTCTCCATTCTAACATCTGGCGACCAAGGTGAAGTATTAGTGTCACGGCGTGGCTCAAGTAAAATCATGCTTTCATCTGCTTTTGGAATCCACAAATTCTAACAACCAGAAGGACAAAAATGTGTTGCAGAGAACTTTTTTTCACTTCCAGAACTTTTACTGACACGTTTTACTGTTCCCAGTGGGACCGATGACAGTACAATTGGAAGAGGTGGGCAATTCTCAGCTAATTTCTGTTAAAGTAACCTAACACTAGTGTTTATATCAAAGTGCAAAGAAGTGTTTGAGAATAAAAAGCCAACTGGCTTTTCTCTACTGCTGACTGGTTTTAGTAAGAGACTCAGGGGGTCGGGATATTGAGGTTACCACCCCCCCCAATGAGAAATAACAGAGGAGGGGATAGGGATGGTTCAACTTCTGAAATAAACCACCTTTACATTGAACCCCAAAGTTAACACAAACTGTACAGTGGGAGTTCAGAAAAATACCTACTTCCAACTCATATGTTAGTAAGTAGAAATCGGAAAGGAAGCATGTGCACTTTGTAGGAACTGAGTTTCCAGCTCCAGTTGTAATGACAATGGACAATTTGTGCATCTCCAACTTTAAAAAATAAATACTGCTCCAATTGTTGTTTCACGGGGGGGGGGGGGGGGGGGGGGTAAAATAAAAAGAGGAAGGATGGTCAGTTTTATATCTGCTTTATCTGACTACCCGAACAGTATTGGGATTGCAGTGCGACTGACGGTTGAACAAAACAGAACCTGTGCATTTAGCCGCCCATTAGGAAATGATCTTGCCAAGGAAAGAAATGGCATTAAGAAAGGGCAATTTTAATTAAGTCCCTGAATGCATTTAGAAGAGGGAGCTGCTCAGGAAAGTCGTTTTAAATGGATTAACTCCTGAATATTAATTTGTGAACATACTTACAGATTAAAATGAATTGCCAGTTCTTGATAAACTCTTTCAAAAAGAGAGAACGCACAGGCACTGTGTCCTCCTGCTGAGCTGCACTATTCTCTGTCTGGAAACACATCAGGTTTAGTGGGAAGATACTTAGGTTATGGTTAATGTAGTCAGCAGGGCGACGACTATCGAGTAACAATGTTTGGAAAAACAGATCATTGAGAAAACTGGAACTAAAAACATAGCACAGGGGTAAAACGTGGTTACGTGTGCTTGGACTGTTGGTGATTAAAGAAAACAGGGGCAGGGCCCTTATCGCTGAAGGAAATGCAGCATGTGTCTCTGTGAGTGCGCTAGGCTCTAATCTCCTCCTGTCCCCCCCATTCTAGTTAAGAGCTCTACAGCCACTACCTAGCTAGTCTTACTCAGAAAGGCACCAAGAAGCCACTTGGGCAAGGTACCAAAGTATCGTGGCCTATAGGCAAATCAATCAGACTCCCAGCAAATGTCTGGTTTTTAAATCTTCAATAGTCACTGTTCATTATTCCACCAGAATTGGATATGGACCCTCCCAAATAAATTAAATCTGATAAGATTAAAAGTATGACTTGCTTGTGCACTGCCAGAGACTTGATAACCCCTCAATGTTCCACAATTAATTGCAATGAAAATCCAAAGAGTAAAAATGAGCAAATATTCATCTTGCAGTGATTTTGGCTTTGATTTTAACTCCATCCGCTCTGACCCAGTGTTTGAATGTAAAACTCGAGGGTATCTTGAACTTAACTTTGTTTAATTAATGCTCGACCCACAACCCAGAAATACTGAAAGGTTAGGGTTCAAATACTGTATATCGCTCTGTCGCACGCCCTTTCCAAAATACTGATCTGCTCATTCCTTCACAGCTTTGCCTGGTGTTAAAAGCTCAGACAATGTCAACTCCTCTCTCTTTTCCACCCGATTCATCCCGAGTACAGTATTTCATTCCTATCATAAAAATACAAGTGCAGGTTCCAACACGTCCGACGACAGGAAGATTACTTATTATTAGTCAGTCTGACTTAAAAGGTACTTTAAAAAGAGCAACAGATATAGGTGCAAATAGCTTTTGCAACAAAAGATTGCTCCACAAGCTGTTAGCAGCAAGCAATCTTGAAGAATCTGCAATCTAGTCATGCTTGAAGGGATAATCAAACTGTGGTAATAAAACAAATATAAAAGTTTCTCTTTAGATTCTACATTCTGTGTCTGTCGCTTATAGATACAATATTTGTCTTTACTAACAAGAATGTGAAGCTGAGGGGTGACAGCCTGTGCCAGTGACTACCCAATGCCTCTGTTGTCACTTAATGGGATGTTTTAGGCTTTTTGTTTCAGGGTGGGTGAATATAGAGGGGCCTCACTGAAGACAGAGATCAGCTCGATCTATGGGTACCGTCAACAGCCAAGCCTCTGGCTTGAGCAGAACTTGTACCTTGAATTGAAGAGGCAGGGTTTTGCCCAAAGGCCAATGGAAACTAATGAAGGACACAGCATGGAAATCTCTCACTAGAATAAATATAAACTTCTAGCACATGGTGGTTACATGGGTTAAAAATGTGGCCCAGGCATGGCAGCGTGATCAACACCAAACTTGCCCTCATCGTCAAGACTGGGTGGGGTGGGGGCGTTTTTGAGTCAGCTGGACGATGGCGATAGATCCTGGTCACTGGACGAGCTGACCTGCCGTTCCACCACCCTTTGACTCTTGCACTTGGCGATCTTGGGCCCCACGACCACCCGCTTGTCAAAGAATCCGACCAGGGCTGACTCAGTCAGCACGGAAGCCAGGATCTGCTCGAAGGAGATGGACCAATCCGTGTCAATGCTGTTGGGTCGCCCGTGACCTCCCACCACATGCTCAGAGCCAACCAGGACTGTGTCCTCGGAGATATCTTCGCACGGGAGGGAGCCAGAACTCACCATGGAGTATGAGGACATTGAAGTATCATCTCTCACCTCCTCATCAGACAACAACTGCGCTGCCGAGGACTCCCGTTTCGTGGCCACACACTCGGCCAGCTTCATGCGTTCCATCTGGGTCTTCAAAGTGTCACTTAAAATGTCGCAATCTGCTTTTAGTTTGGGCTGAGCTCCTTCAGTCTTTGCCTGATCCATGGCAGAGACCCCCTCCTTATTCTGGAGGCCCAACCCCCTGTGATCCCCCATGTCATTTGCCCTCCTAGACCCAGGGCTGCAGAACAGTTTGCCGACTTCTCCCATCTGGAGCAGCAGCGTAGCAACGGTTGCTATGGCATGGTAGAGCTCCCCCTCGTCTGGATCCTCACTGAACATGTTGTACAGGGTTTTACACATCTCTATGAACTGTTCCTGTGGCAGAAGAAGTAAAACAGCATCAATCCTCTGGAGTGAAAGGGAAAACACACAAACTAAGGAGAACAAAGGCCGGGATTCTCCCCTACCCGGCGGGTCAGGGGGTCCCGGCGGGATGGAGTGGCGTGAACCACTCCTGCGTCGGGCCGCCCCAAAGGTGCAGAATTCTCCGCACCGTTAGGGGGCCAAGCCCTAACCTTGAGGGGTTAGGCCCGTGCCGGAGTGGTTGGTGCCCCACTGGCTGGCGGGAAAGGCCTTTGGCACCACGCCAGCCGGGGCCGAAGGGACTTCGCCGGCTGGCGCGGCTGCTGACGTCATCCCCGCGCAGGCGCAGGGTCACTTCCGCGTCCGCCATCGTGAAGGCTATGGCAAAGGCGGAAGGAAAAGAGTGCCCCCCCCCCCCGGCACAGGCCACCGTGCCCCCACCGAATCTCTGGTGCAGGAGACGGCGGGGGCGGGATTCATGCCGCACCCAGCGATTCTCCGACTCAGCGGGGGGGGGGGGGGGGGGGGGTCGGAGAATCCAGCCCAATATGAGGGACGTGGAGACCATTCAACCCCTCAAAATCTGTTACATCAGGAACAAGAGGAGGTAATTTAGTCCCCTTGAATCTTTTAGACAGGAATTCACTGCACACATGCTGCCCGTTGTCCTGAATTATTGTGTCCAAACATTTCTGCATGGGGACCTCCCCACCTAGGTTGAACTGACTGGTCTGTACTCACTGGGCTTATCTTACACTCTTTTTGAACAAGGGTGTAACGTTTGCAATTCTCAAGTCCTCTGGCACCACCCCGGAGTCCATGGAAAATTGGAATGTTATGTCCAGCGCCTCTGCAATTTCCACCTAACTTCCTTCTGTATCCTTGGACGCATCTAATCTGGTCCTGGTTGTCACTCATCAACTTTAAATACAAATAGTCTATCCAATACTTGCTCCTTATCAATTTTAAACCCTCCTAGTGTCTGAACTACGTCCTCTTTCACCATGAACCGGGCAACACATTCTTCCTCGTTTAAAAACAGATGCAAACTATTAATCTGATACCAAAGGCATGCCCTCTGCCTCCATGTGGAAATCCTCCTTTTTGATCCCGAATTGGCCCCCACTCCTCCTTTACCAGCATTTTACTATTATTATGCCTATGGAAAACTTTTAGATTGTTTTTTATTTTAGCTGTCGGTCTCTTCTCATGCTCTCTCCTTGCTTCCCTTATTTTCTTGTTCCATTCCCATCTGAACCGTCTCGATTCAGCCTGGTTCTCAACTGCATTATTCACCCGATATCTTCATTTTAATCTCAACCTCTATTGTCATCCAGCGAGCTCCGAATCTGTTTACCCTACTTTTTCCCTGCCTGGGGTATAATTTAACTGCACTTGAGCTCGCTCTTCTTTAAAGGGAGCCCCTTGTTCAGTTACAGTTTCCCCTTCTAATCTTTTGAGTCCAATTTCTCTGGGTCAGACACTTTTCTTTTTAACCCCAGTGAAACTGACCCCCCCCCCCCCCAGTTAATTATTCTTACCCTGGGTCGTCCCTTGTCCTTTTCTACAACCAACCTACACCTCATGATGCAATAATCACTATCCCCTGAAATTTCACCTACTGACACTTGATCCACTTGGGCCACCTCATTCCCAAGAACCAGGTCCAGAAATGCCCTCTTTAGGTTGGTCTTATTTATGGGATCTTTCTGTGTAAAATTTAGCTTCATAATGACAAGAATTTCAAAATGATTTAACTGGCAGTATTCACTGCATCAATAATCCCTTCGAGACAGTCTATAAACACAGCCCTTTCCTTTGCCCATATGATTGGACCATGTACCTGGTTCATTTTGGTTAACTCTTTGATGTTCTCCTTTGGGTTTTCTTTCTCATGAGCCCACATCCTCAGGTGGTATCTGTAATCCTGGGAAGCAGTCTTCTCATCTACGTTGAGAGAAGATTGATTACTTAGGAAGAGAATAGACTTTGACCATAACAGCCACTCGAACAGTGAATGTTGAACCCATTTGTTTACAGGGGCCAAGGAACTTGTCTCATTCGGTTACCTTATGGCTGGGACCACAGCTAATGTTCGCCAGAGTAAAACAGATTCCCTGTATTATCCACAAACTAACCAAATACTCAAACTGTAGAAATGCTTTCTCAAGGTGGGTAACTTCTACATTTCTCTCCTGGCTGAAAACCAAAGATTGGCCGCAGCATCATTTCAGTAACAGATACCAATCCACCTAACCTGCACGTCTTTGGACTGTGGGAGGAAACCGGAGCACCCGGAGGAAACCCACGCAGACACGGGGAGAACGTACAGACTCTGCACAGTGACCCAGCGGGGAATCGAACCTGGGACTGTGGCGCTGTGAAGCCACAGTGCTAGCCACTTGTGCTACCCTAAAGAGTATCCAATTATTTGTTTTCCCAATCAAGGGGCAATTTAGCGTGGCCAATCCACCTAACCTGCACATCTTTGGGTTGTGGGGGTGAAACCCACGCAGACATGGGGAGAATGTGCAAACTCCACACGGACAGTGACCCAGGGCCGGGATTCGAACCTGGGCCGTCAGCGCCATAGGCAGCAATGCTAACCACTGCGCCACCGTGCTGCTCTGAGGGTCAGAATCAATGAACACAGATATCTCAGAAGGTTTTAGTCTGGAGGAAGTTACAGAAATGGGGAGAGGATAAGACCATGGAGGGAATTAAACAACTCTTGAGGCTTAACACCATCCAGGACAAAGCAACCCTCTTGATTGGCATCCCTTCCACAAACATTCACTTCCTCCACCACCGATGCACGGTAGCAGCAGCCATGTGTACCGTCTACAAGATGCAACTCACCGTAGGCAGCACCTTCCAAACCCACGACCATTATTACAAGGACAGCAGACACAGGGGAACCCCACCAATCGGAGGTTCCCCTCCAAGCCACTCTTTCAATTTCAATAAAATTTGGAGGTCTAAAATTGCAATGGATTATTATATGTTGGCCAGGTACAATCAGAAATGTATTCTGAATGAGGAGTTTCTGATGGCGATGGGGATTCAATGACAATAAAACACTTTCTACTTCACTCATTTGAAATGAAAATGAAAATCGCTTATTTGTCACGCGTAGGCTTCAATGAAGTTATTGTGAAAAGCCCCTAGTCACCACATTCCAGCGCCTGTTCGGGGAGGCTGGTACGGGAATCGAACCGTGCTGCTGGCCTGCTTGAAAAGCTAGCGATTTAGCCCAGTGAGCTAAACCAGCCCCTAAAACTAAACCATTTGTTGCTGGGGGGGGGGGGGGGGGGGGGGGAGGGGAAGCTGTGGCGTAGTGGGAATGTCACTGGGCTAGTAATCCAGCAGTCCAGACTAATGCTCATGGGTTCAAATCCCACTATGGCACCTAGTCTCAGTGAGGGGATCTCAAAACTATTGTCGATTGTCATCAAAATCCATCTGGTTGACTAATACCCTTTAGGGAAGGAAATCTGTCATCCTTACCTGGTCTGGCCTACAGACACCTAAATGCCCTCTGAAATGGTCCAGCAAGCCACTCAGTTGTATCAAACCCATGCAATGTAAAAAAGGATTGGAACCAGATGGACCCTCTGACATCAACACCTAGGCCACCGGGAAGGACAATGGCATGCCCAGCCCCGTTGACCCGGAAAAGTCTTCACTAACATCTGGGGGCTTGTGCCAAAATGTGGACAACTGTCCCACAGACTAGTCAAGCAACAGCCTGACATTGTCTGTAAGTTATGACTTGGTGAGTATGACTGTGTCCATGGCACCATCACCACCTCTAGGTCTGTCCCACTGGCGAGACAAGCTCACCAGGGATGATGATACAGTGGTATACAATTGCTCTGGAAGTCCTCAGCATTAACTCTGGACTTCATGATGTCAGACATGGGCAAGGAAACCTCCTGCTGATTACCACGTACTGTACCCCCTCAGCTGATGAATCGTCCATGTTGGATACCACTTGGAAGGAGGGCACTGAAGGTACTTTGGGTGGGGGACTTCAACGTCCATCACCAAGAGTGGATTGGTAACAGCACTACTGAACAAGCTGGTTGAGTCCTAAAGGACACAGATACTCGACTGGGACTGCGACAGGTGGTGTTGCAGATGCAGCTGCCCATGACAGTACTGGTAGGAGTGACCATCCCACAGGCTTTGTGGACACAAAATCCCGTCATCACGTTTAGGATATCGGCCATCATGTAGTGTGCAACTATTATCGTGTTCAACTGGATAGATTTCAAACAGATCTAGCAACTCAAAGACAAGACATCCATGAGGCGCTGTGGGCCATCAGCAGCAGCAGAACTGTACTCAACCACAATCTGTAACCTCATGGCTCAGCATATTCCCCACTCTACCATTACCACCAAGCCGGGAGATCAATCCTTGTTCAATGGAGACTGCAGGAGGGCATGCCAGGAGCAGCATACAGAAAAATGAAGTGCCAACCTGATGAAGATATAACACAGGACTACTTGTGTGCCAAACAGCATAAGCAGCAAGTAATAGACAGAGCTAAGAGATCCCACAACCAACGGATCAGATCTATGATCTCAGTCCTGCCACATCCAGCCAGGAATGGTGGTGGGCAATTGAACAACTCACTGGAGGAGGAGGTTCCACAAATACCCCATCCTCAATGATGGAGGAGGCCAGCACACCTGAACAAAAGAAAAGGCTGAAGCATTTGCAACAATCTTCAGCCAGAAGAGCCGAGTGGATGATCCATCTCGGCCTCCTCCAGAGGTCCCCAGCATCACAGATGTCAGTCTTCAGCCAATACGTTTCGCCCCACGTGATATCAAGAAACGGCTGAAGGCACTGGATACTGCAAAGACTATGGACCCTGATAATATTCCAGCAATAATACTAAAGACTTGTGCTCCAGAAATATCCGTACCCCTAGCCAAGCTGTTCCAGTGCAGCTACAACACTTGCAACCCAGCCATGTGAAAAATCACCGAGGTATATCCTGTCTGCAAAAAGCAGAACTAATCCCTCAATTCTCGATCATCTGCAAAGTGATGGAAGGAGTCATCAACAGTGCTATCAAGCGGCACTTACTCAGTAATAACCTGTTTACTGATTCTTAGTTTGTTTTTGTTTTTTTAAAATAAATTTAGAGTACCTAATTAATTATTTTCCAATTAAGGGGCAATTTAGCATGACCCATCCACCTGCACATCTTTTTGTTGTGGGGATGAAACCCACGCAGACACGGGGAGAATGTGCAAACTCCACACGGACAGTGGCCTCGGGCTGGGAATCTAACCCAGGCCCTCAGCGCCGCAGTCCCAGTGCTAACCACTGCGCCACATGCCGCCTGACTGATTCTCAGTTTGGGTTCAGCCAGAGTCACTCAGCTCCTGGTCTCATTACAATCTTGGTTCAAACACGGACAAAAGAGCTGAATGCCAGAGCTGAGGTGGGAGTATTTGATCAAGTGTGGCGTTAAGGAGCCCTAACAAAATTGGAGTCAATAGGAATCATGGAAAAGCTCTCTGCTGGTTTGAGTCGTCATACATGGCAAAAAGGAAGATGGTTGTAGTTGTTGGGAGGTCAATCACCTCCGTTCCAGGACATCACTGCATGAATTCCTCAAGGTAGATGCCCAACCATCTTCCGTTACTTCATAAACAACCTTCCTCAAACATAGCTCAGAATTGGGGATGGTCACTGATGATTGCACAATGTTTTTAAAAATAAATTTGGAGTACTCAATTATTTTTTTTCCAATGAAGGGGCAATTTAGCATGTCCAACCCTCCTACCCTGCACACAAGTTCCAGGCAATAACCATCTCCAACAAGAGAGAATCTAACCATCTCCATTCTCCATTCAATGGCCATCGCTGACTCCCGCCACTATCATAATCCTGGGCTTACCACTGACCATAAACTGAACTAGACGAGCCATATAAATACTGTGGCCACAAGGGCCGGTCAGAGGTTGGAAATTCTGTGGTGAGTAACTCACCTCCCGACTCTCCAAAGCCTGTCCCACCATCGACAAGGCACAAGACCGGAGTGTGATGGGATTCTCCCCACTTGCCTGTTTGAGTGCAGCTCCAACAACACTTTAGAAAGTTGTACCACGCAGGTCAAAGCAGGCCAGTTAATTGGCGCACCATGCGCCATCTTAAACATTCAGTTCCTCCACCACAGATGCACAGTGGCAGCAGTGTGCGTGCCATCCACAAGAAGCACTGCAGCCTTTCACCAAGGCCCCTTAGGCAGCACCTTTCAGTCATCAACCTCTACCACCTAGAAAGACAAGGGCAGAAGACACCTGGGAACACCAAACCTGGAAGTATATATCACCTTTCCTTCACTGTCGCTGGGTCAAAATCCCAGCCAGCGACGCTCACATCCCACGAAATGATATTTAAAAAATGGCGAGCAATAATCCTGAGGATGCAGTTCAGGTGCCAGATAAATGCAGGTCCCTTCTTTTGTTACCTCTCTTTTGCTTTGTGTTCGCGTTTGCAGCATCCTCTTGCACCTGTTGTCCACTCGCCTCCCCTCCCGCAGCCACATCTGGAAGAAATGGTTATCGGAACAAAAATAAAATCACTGTTTGGGTCTCTGCTGAAATACTGTGGCCAGTTCTGGGCCAGCACACTTTTAGGCACACATCTAGGCCATGGAGAGGTTGCAGAGAGGATTTACTGGAAGATGCCCAGGAGTGAAGAACTTCTGTTACTTGGAGCTACTCGAGCTTGTTCTCAGTAAGGTAGAGACGGCCAAGGGGAAATTTAATAGCGGTTTTCAAAGTCTTTTTTTAAAACAAAATTCCAGTTCAGGGGCAATTTATCGTGGCCAATCCACCTACCCTGCACACCTTTGGGTTGGGGGGGGGGGGGGGGGGGGGTGAGGCCCACGCAGACACGGGAAGAATGTGCAAACTCCACACGGACAGTGACCAGGAACCGGGATAAGGGGTTTTCAAAGTCATGAAGGGTTTTGATAGGCTAGATACGGAGAAACTCTTTAGATGAGTCAGTAACCAGAGGACACAGATTTAAGATAATTGGCAAAAGAACCGGGGGGGGAGGGGGACTTTGTTTCTTCCCCGACAGTGAGTTGCTATAATGTGGAAAGCACTGGCTGAAAGGGTAGTGGAAGCAGATTAATGGCTTGTTTCAAATTTACCATTACGCAATAAACAGTGGGGTACAAACCCAGCTTGGGAATTATGGGCAATAATAAAATCAGCTCCTGAATTTCTGCTCCCTGAAGTCATTGCCTGCTTCATATATGATCATCCCTTGACAAATGTATCCCCTAGTCTTTCAGATGGAATTAGTTGGGAGATGTACAGTAAAAGCCAAGGTCAAGAGACGGTTTTTTCACTCTTACAGGTAGCAACGGACCCTCGATTGGTGTCCAGCTCCTAGAAATGTCCCAAAGCTGCTCAGGTGAGTGAGTATTTGACATTTCTCCGTTGCTCCTCAGAGTGCTGCCTCTCCATGGGATGGATGTACCCAGTGGGCCAGCCCAGACACCTTCCATCAAGAACTATTTGCAGCTATACAGCGCCTTTAACGTAGTAAAGATGTCCCAGGTTGCTCCACAGGAGTGTTATCAGGCAAAATGTCAACACTGAGACACATGAAGTACAGGTGAACAAATGTTTGTCCCAGAAGTTAAATTTTGAAGTGACTGTAAAAGGAAGGAGTTTGACTCTCGTTGGAGATGGTCATTGCCCAATACTTTTGTGGCATAAATGTTACTTGCCACTTGTCAGCTGCTTTTGAGGATGGTCTACTTCAGTATCTGAGGAGTCGTGAATTGTGCTTAGGTATTTAGGGATACAAGGAGAGGTAGAGAGGTTTAGGAGAATTTCAAAGCTTCGAGCCCTGGCAGCTGGAAGCGCAGTCACAATGGTGAAGCACAGATTTACCAACAGTTTCATAGAACATAGAACAGTACAGCACAGTACAGGCCCTTCGGCCCACGATGTTGTGCTGAGCATTTATCCTAATCTAAGATCAACCTAACCTCCACCCCTTCAATTTACCGCTGTCCATGTGCCTGTCCAAGAGTCGCTTAAATGTCCCTAATGACTCTTGTGGGTCGAGAGGAGTTTACAGAGATGGGGATGGTTAACGCCATAGAGGGATTTGAAATCAAGGATGAGAGTTTTAAACGAGGCATTGTCAGATCAGAAGCTAATGTTGGTTAGTGAGCACAGGAAGTAATGGATGACATAGTCTTTGTGCAAGATAAGCCACAGGCAGCAGACTTTTGGTAAGTGCTCAAATTTACAAGTTGAGAGGCCAGCGAAGAGATTATTGGAATGGTTGAGTCTATACGTTTCCTGCATCATAAGGTCAGAAGTGGGAATGTTCCTTGATGATTGCACAATGCTCAGCACAATTCACGACTCCTCAGATACTGAAGTAGACCATCCTCAAAAGCGGCTGACAAGTGGCAAGTAACATTTATGCCACAAAAGTATTGGGCAATGACCATCTCCAATAAGAGGAATCTAACCATCGCCCACGAAAATCAATGGCATTACCATCACTGAATCCCCTGTTATCAACATGCTGGGGGCTACCTGCCATTGACCAGAAGGCAGGAGATACAGTATGAATGACTGGTTAAGCTCCAGCTGGAATGCTGTGTTTAAGTCTGGACACTGAATTACTAGAGTGCTAGCTGAGATGGGGTAATACATGGAGAGACTAGGGAGGTTGTTCTCCTCACAGCAATAAGGACAAGGAGAGATTTGGAGTAAATTTTGATAAATAAGGAGAAATGGCCCATTACCTCTGTGCTGTAACGTTCTATGATCTCGGTGGAAGTAGACTACCTTAGTGACAGAATGTACATGGGATCGGAATCTCAACTCTGGGTCACAGAATGTTAAACAACTTGGGGTCAGCCTGGATCAGCAGTTAGAAAGAGACCACAGCTCATCCTTGAATCAAGGCTACGCTGAATACCGGTCAATTCAGACTGCTGGGATGTAGCAGAGTATCCATTAGCATTCCAAGTTGGAAAGGAAAGGGTGAGATGACATCTTCAGTGTAAACCACTCGTCAAAATAGAGCTCTGTCCTTGGCTACGTGAGCCCCTAGGATAGAGGAGAATCTGTGTCCAGGGCATTGGGCTGGTGTGGCCAGGGCATTGGGCTGGTGTGGCCAGGGCATTGGGCTGGCGTGGCCAGGGCATTGGGCTGGCGTGGCCAGGGCATTGGGCTGGCGTGGCCAGGGCATTGGGCTGGCGTGGCCAGGGCATTGGGCTGGCGTGGCCAGGGCATTGGGCTGGTGTGGCCAGGGTATTGGGCTGGTGTATCCAGGGCATTGGGCTGGCATGGCCAGGGCATTGGGCTGGTGTGGCCAGGACATTGGGCTGGTGTGTCCAGTGTCATTTGTTTGCACTTTTAGATTGCACGCTCCACTCCATTTTCACTGTCTTAGCTCTGTCTACATCCCTCAATCAATTCCTGGTCACCAATTGAAGCTGGCTTCCAAATTCTCCTGGTCCATAAATCTTTCCATGGTCTCACTTTCTCTTTCCCTCTTTAACCTCTTCCAACCGAACAATTCTCCGTGATCTCTACACTCCTTTGACTCTGGCTTCTTTCGCAGCCCCCATATCTTTGGTCCACGATTAGCAATGCTGCCATCAGCCATCTGGACCCCAAACCAGGAACTCCTTCCCTGAACCTCTCTGTCTGTCTCTCGCTACGTTTATGTCACTTTTATATGAGCAGGCACGATCAACACTTCTTTGCACAACCTCAAAGTATAATTCAACCCTTTAAGCCCTTGCATCATTTGGCGAATATTCTGGGGTCAACGTAGCGTTCCGGAGATGCAGTGCCCACAGTTGGATACAGGACTCCAAATGGTGTCTGACTAAAGCTCTTCTACAACAGAAGCATCACTTCTTCAATCTTGCATTCCAGCCCCAAAGAGATAAAGGCCAAAATTCCATGAGCATTTATATTTATTTTGCACCTGTTCACTAGCTGTTAGTGATCTGGATACATTAACACACAAATTTCTTTGGTCCTTGACAGCTACTGCCAAGATTTCTCCCTCAACCAAAACAGATTCAGCTGCCCATTTCTTCCACTGCTGTCTATGGCATCTTGCTGTGTGAAAATTGGCTGCCATATTTGCCTGGATTACAACAGTCACTGTGGACATCCTGGGGATGCGAAAGGCGCCGTATAAATGCAAATCCTCCAACAAAGGCTTTTCAACAAATTCAAACTCAGCAAGCTTTCACTGTCCGACTCGCGAAGCAAACCCAATGGAACATTCCAACTGGAAATGAAATCTACGAATTGGTGGGGATAAAAAAAAAGATGGGAGATTGGAAAGCAATAATGCAGGAAAGAAGCAAGATCCTTCTGTTCACAAACCTGAAGCCCCATAGCCAAGGAGGAAATCCATGTCTGACAGGAGGTATGTTGCTACATTGTGAAAAGAGGAAAAGAGACTGGAGGTGAGCCAGTGGAGACAAGAGGCAGGCAATTATAAGGTCAACTGATAAAGGTGGGACAGAGTTCAGAATCTTAACACCACTTCATAAAACAGCCACCGCACTCCCACACATTATTGACAATTGCACAGGCAACAGAAAGCTGAAAGAGAGCTGATCTTTTTGAGGTATCGACCCTTCTTCCGAACCCATTTCAGAGTGCAAACCTGTCTTTCCTCTGGCAAGCCTGTTGTGCATTTGCTGTTTTTGGTTCGGGTTTAGAGAGGATATAGTGAATCTGGGTAAACAGAGTTAAAGAACAGATTTAGTCACGATTTGACTGAACGGTGGAATAAGCTGGTTGAATTGCCTCCTTTTCCTGCCCCAATGGTTCCACCACTGGGCTTGGAAGTACACCTCAGAACACAGTTGAAACTAAGGACAGAATCTGTTGGGAGTTAAAAATGGATATCGTATGAGAATTTCATATACACTGCATTACACTAAGCCCCAAGCAGAACCTGTATCACTGCACTGTTCTATTTCTAAACAGCTGCAGTCTTGCACCGTTACTGGAATATCCCACTTTTGGACACAATGTAGCCCAGGATTGTTCGCACAGAGGGTTGTTATAATCTGGGATGCACCATCTGAAAAGGGGGTGAAATCAGATTTGATAGGAACTTTCAAAAGGCAACTGCGCACGTACTTGAAGAGGACTAATTTGCAGGGACATGGGGGAAAAGTTGGGGATGTGGGAACAGCTCGTTCAGAGAGCAGGCACAGGCATTCTGTGCCGAATGATTCTATGATTGTAACCACTTGCTTGTGCAAACTGCCAGATAATCTCTCAGGGAGTAACGGTAGAAATAGTGAAAAGTGTAAGAAAGAAAGGACTTTCCAGGCATACCATGTGACACATCAGCTAAGGGATCTTCAACAAAGTACTGAGCAGCCTCTAGTGCTGATTCTTCCTCTGGCCAAAGAGCTGGAAAAGAAACAGGAGCTGTGAAACTGGGTTGCAAATCAGGACGGTGACCACACACTGGAGATAGTCGTTCAGCAAAGATTGTATCGCATAGCTCCTGGGAATTAAAAACTATATAAACGTTGACAATGTAATTAATGTGAAGAATTATAAAAGCTCCTTCTCCAGTTGCCATGAAGGCATTAAGGGGTAACCATGTAGGGTGCGTGGGGGAGTCCGGCTCCACTTCCTGAAGACCCACAGAAGTAGTGGGGTTTTTCAACAATGATCTGGTTCAGCATCCCCCCTCTACCCCCCGTTTCACCGCCCCCCCACCCAATTTAGCAAATTAAAATTTCACAATCCGCCAAGGACTGAGAGCTGCTAGTACTGAGCCACATTAGGAAGACGACAATGGCCAGTCCTTTCTCATCGTAGCTGAGAGGCAGATGTAAATCACTCAGGGATTTTGGAGCGAAAGTGTTTCGCTCAGAGCTTCCTTTCATGATCACTATTCCACCATTCCTGCTGGGAACAGACAAGACCAGGCTCAGCAGTGGTGCTGCCTTCCACAGTCAAATATATGTCTGATATTCATTGCCCAGGGTTACATAAGAAAAATAAGAACGAAGCGACGCACTAGGATCCATTATATGCCTCTGGAGCTGAACGCAAGCATCCAATCAGTACATTCCAGATAGGAACCAGATAGGGGAAATATTGCCTTGGGGTATAGAATGCAATGGGAAAGAGGAAGGGTGAATACAGAAGATTTGTGCGTAAGCTTTCAAAAATAAATTTAGAGGACCCAATTCTTTGTTTTTCCAATTAAGGGGCAATTTAGTGTGGCCAATCCACCTACCCTGCACATCATTTTTGGGTTGTGGGGGCGAAACCCACGCAAACACGGGGAGAATGTGCAAACTCCACGCGGACAGTGACCCGGGTCCGGGATCGAACCCGGGTCCTCAGCACCGTGAAGCAGCAGTGCCAGCCACTGTGTGCCACCGTGCTGCCCCTCGTGAACGAGTAAGGTAACTGATCTTGAGCTTACCTGGTGGCAGGTGCAGTTTGTACAACAGCTTCAGCTTCTCAATGTGGTCCCCGTGGTACATTCCACCTAGCAAATCAAACCAAGTAACACACAGTCAGACCTTTAACTGCCCATCACCTCACACATTAGTTGGCCACAGTCAACTCCAGATACTCAAAACACAAAATCTCGGCTGAGAATCTGGTGCAGGACTGAACGAGTGCCGCATTGTCAGTGTGCCACCTTTCAGATCAGATGTTCTGCCTCAGGTGGGTGACAAGAAAATAAATCCCATGGCCACTAGATTGAAGAGGAGCAGGTGGCAGAAAAATATAAAAAGTAGTCATTGGAGCAGATACGTTAAAATCCGATTACAATCCAGCCGGCCCGTATACCGACCACGGAAGCATTTTCTTGCTAAAACATGCAAGGTTTTTTTAAAGAAAGAATCTTTATTGTCACAACTAGGCTATATTAACACTGCAATGAAGTTACTGTGAAAAGCCCCTAGTCGCCACATTCCAGGGCCTGTTCGGGTACAATGAGGGCGAATTCAGAATGTCTAATTCATCTAAAAGCACGTCTTTCGGGACTTGTGGGAGGAAACCGGAGCACCCGGAGGAAACCCACGCAGACACGGGGAGAATGTGCAGACTCCACACAGACAGTGACCCAAGCCAGGAACCAAACCTGGGACCCCGGCGCTGTGAAGCAACAGTGCTAACCACCGTGTCGCCCAGTGCAAGTGCCACTGTCAGGTCTCTGTTTAATTAGTAAATGTTTAATAAAGCCATGCCATCTGATATTCAACAGCCAAGAACCTTATTGAGTTGAAGAGCAAATTCAAAGATAGATGGGGTGCATTTCTATAGCTCCTTTCTAGAGGTCAAAACATTCCACAGCAATTTAGAAGTGCCGTCATTGTTGTAATGTAAGCCAGTTTGTAAACTACAAGTTCCTACAAACGGTGATAATTGGTGAACTGAAGTCCCTCATCCGTGGTATCTCGAGGTGGAACAAGGGGGTGAGCAATAAATGCTGATCGTGCTTGTGACACCCACACCCCCAAATTCTGTAAGAAAACAAATCTTGATCACGTCGGTGCAGTGCCTTACAATGGGCGGACAGAGAAGTCTGGTTCAGGCTGGTTTTGAGCAGATATCTCAGAGGGGGGGAGAAGCGGTAAAAATGTTTCAGACACTGGAAAACTCTATAAATATTAGCTGATTATTGTATTGATTTCTTATAATCCATTTATAGGTAAGGAGATAGGAGTTGGCACTTGTCTGCGTCTCTCCTCTGACAGATCCAGCGACATCTCCATTTTAAAAGTCTCATCCTTGCTAATTCCCATGGCCTTGTTCCTATATCCGGAATCTCCGCCAGTCTTACAACCGACCAGAATAATTTGTTTCAGAGACATTGGTTGAGGGACAAATGTCGACCAAGCCACCAGAGAGAATTCTCCTCCTCGTTTTCAAATAGACCTGTGAGATCTTTTATTACAGATTAGACACAGCCTCTGTTTAAAGTATCACTTCAAAGGCAGCACCCCCTCAATGTCGGTACTGTGAGTCTCAGCCTTGATTACGGACTTAAATCCCTGGAGAGGGACTCAAACCCATATATCTCTGACTCAAAGCGGATACTGCTACCCCGAGCCTCAGCTGACACTCAAATAAGAAGATCCACGTTTACTCCTTCTGAAACAGGTTGACTGCATCAGGGTCTCCCTCTGTCTCAAAGTCAAATAACCACCATCCATCTCATGGGAATATAAGAAATAGGCTGGGCCAGACACCAAGCCTGCTCTGGAATTTAACACGAACATAGCTAAGCTTCCACTTCAAACCCCACTTTCTGCCTTATCCTCCTATCCACTGATCTCTCAAGTGGGGCGGCACGGTAGCACTGTGGTTAGGGACTGGGGTTCGAATCCAGGCTCGGGTCACTGTCTGTGCGGAGTCTACACAATCTCCCAGTGTCTACATGGGCTTCCTCCGGGTGCTCTGGTTTCCTCCCACAGTTCAAAGCAGGTTAGGTGGATTGGCCACGCTAAATTGTCCCTTAATGTCCAAACGTTAGGTGGCGTTACAGGGTTATGGGGAGAGGATGGAGGTGTGGGCTTCAGTACGGTGCTCTTTCCAAGGGCCGGTGCAGACTCGATGGGCTGAATGGCCTTCTTCAACACTGGAATTTCTATGATTCTATGAAAAATCTCTCAATCTCTATCCTAAATCGACTCATCAACAAAGCATCAACCGCTCTCTGGGTTACAGAATTCCAAAGACCTCCCAATCCCCTGGGAAAAGAGATTTCTCATCTCAGCCCTGAATAGTCAACTCCTTCTCCGAAGACTGTGAGCTCCTCGTTTGAGACCAGCACACAGTGAAGAGTCACTTGGTGAGTTATTGGGAAGTGGCTTGTGATCTCTGTGGGACAGTTCTCTAAGGAACCTTCAGGAGAGGAGTGGAAAGTGAACACGTACTCAGCCCAGTGACAAATTCCTTGAAGCTGATGAGCGAGTCTTTGTTTTTGTCCAAAAGGCGGAACATGCGCCCAGCGAGGACCTGAGAATGCAATCCACAAGTCCACGGTGAGAGAGCCAGAAAGAGCTCCCTGAACTGCTCGGAGTCGATGCGATACTGCTCCAGGTACGGCTGGCTGAGGTCGTGTCTCTCCGCTGCGCTGCTGCTTCCACCCCAGTAACAACTCATCAAATGCTTGGCCTGAGAGGGAAAGAAAATACCCCGGCTGTAACAACCTTCATTTATGTAGCAGCTTTAACACAGCAAAAGATCCCAAGGTACATGACAGGAGCGTTACCCAACAACAAAATCCACACTCGGGTCACATAAAAGGACATTAGGGCGAATAATTTAAAAATGTATCCTGCTGTAGCCACTGGCTTCCAAAACAAGTAACGCTCCGATTGAAAAATACTTATCCTCCTTTTCAAATCATTCCATGCTGTCTATCCTGTAATCTCTATCATCTCCTCCTCTTGAGCATTCCCCATATTAATTATTCCATCAATTGACCGGAAACTCTGGAATTCCCTCCCTGCATCTCTCCGCTCCCCTTTCCGACCCTCCTCCTTTCAGGCATTATTTAAACCTCACCTCCTTTACCAGGTTTTTAGTGATCTGGTTTAATGTGGCTCAGTTTACCATCGTGCGCCTGTGAAATTTTATTACATTAAAGGCATGCTATAAATACAGGCTAGTGTTGGAAAATCAGAGCACAGGGGTGGTGGTGGTGGGGGGGGGGGGGGGGGGGTGTAGTTTGGCCCATCCTGCCTGTGCTAGCTCTTTTAAAGAGCAGTCGTATTTTTTGTCTAAAACCGTCCAAGTTCCTCATCCTCAGCTACCTGCCCAACTCCCGTTTAAATTATTTAAGGAATCAGCTTCCACTTCAATTTCCAGGTAGAATGTTCCAGATCCCAATAACTCTGAATAAAAAGATTTCTCCTCATCTCCCCTCTAGATCTTTGGCACTGATTTAGAATCGATGGTCTCGAGGCTGTTAACCCATTGAGCAGAAGAGCAGAAATTTAGATTAACCAATTATTTTTTCCAATTAAGGGGCAATTTAGCGTGGCCAATCCACCTACTCTGCACATTTTTGGGTTGTGGGGGCGAAACCCACGCAGACACGGGGAGAATGTGCAAACTCCACACGGACAGTGACCCAGAGCCGGGATCGAACCTGGGACCTCAGCGCCGTGAGGCGGTTGTGCTAACCACTAGGCCACCGTGCTGCCCAGAAGTGGGTGTTTTTAATCTCCATTTGCTCCGTAGCATCGTCCCAAAAAGAAATATTGAACCAGGGTTTTGCAGACTCACCAAAATGAATGTAAACCAAATAACATTTCCCATGGGCTCACCTGTTATCCTTCTCCATTCCAAGTGTCATAGTCCTATCCACTCCCTTTCCATCCACTTCTCGGCCGGGATTCCCCCCTACCCGGTGGGTCCCGGCAGGATGGAGTGGCGTGAACCACTCCGGCGTCGGGCCGCCCCAAAGGTGCGGATTTCTCTGCACCTTTAGGGGCCAAGGCCTAACCTTGAGGGGCTAGGCCTGCGCCAGAGTGGTTGGCACCCCGCCAACTGATGGGAAAGGCCTTTGGTGCCACGGCAGCCGGGGCCGAAGGGACTTTGCCGGCGTCATCCCCGCGCATGCGCAGTGGGGGGGATCACTTCCGCGTCC
Organism: Scyliorhinus canicula; assembly: GCF_902713615.1. Lineage (NCBI taxonomy): Eukaryota > Metazoa > Chordata > Chondrichthyes > Carcharhiniformes > Scyliorhinidae > Scyliorhinus > Scyliorhinus canicula. The sequence goes on along the minus strand of NC_052149.1, from coordinate 229,109,552 downwards.
GCCATCGTGAAGGCTATGGCGAACGCGGAAGGAAAAGAGTGCACCCACGGCACAGGCCCGCCCGCCGATCGGTGGGCCCCGATCGCGAGCCAGGCCACCATGGGGGCACCCCCCGGGGTCAGATCGCCCCACGCTCCCCAGGACCCCGGAGCCCACCTGGTCCTGCCAGTAAGGGAGGTGGTTTGATTCCCGCTGGCAGAACCGGCATGACAGCAGCGGAACTTCAGCCCATCACGGGCCGGAGAATCACCGGGGTGGGGGGGGGGGGCCCGCCGACAGGTGCGGCGCGATTCCCACCCCTGCCGAATCCCTGGTGCCGGAGACTTCGGGAGACGCCGGCCCCCAGCGATTCATCGACCCGGCAGGGGGTACAACCCCCCCCCCCCCCCCGGCAATCCCCAACTCTCGCTCCCCCACCCCAACCCCTTTACTGTCACTAAGGTTTCACATATTTCCAAAGTGTGGTGACCAAAACTGCCCACAATACTCCAGCTGAGGCCTCACCGGTATTCTATAAAAGTCCACCTGAGTGTTTAATGAGTGGTAAGATTTATTGCAGTACATATCCACTGACCTTGAAAAGTAAATAGAGTTCCTCCAGCTCCTCAATAGTGAAAGCAGTTTCTGTGAGGATAGCGCGCACCTTGAAACAAACACAATCAGCAGAATTGGTCAATGACGGCGTGAAACAGCAAGTTATTGTTGTAACTGATTAATCTCACTCATAGGAGGCGCTGTGTGAAATACAAATGCAGGATGTTAATTGTATACAGTGGGCATTAACTTGGGGATTCACTCGTGCCGCTGTTTCTGTTCCATTGCCCCTTTCAAATAGGGCCCTTAATTTTTTATAGGCTTACAAAAGAAGTATAAAAAGACACAGTAGCAGGGACACTTGGTAACCATCTGGTTGGATCAAAAGACATATGAATCAGCACAGGCTGAAACTGTGATTGTTGGGTTAGGAGGTATATGTGTGTCAATCTTGTAGCCACCTAAGATGGACACTGGGCTAACAAAATGGAGAACTGCTAAGGCTGTAGGGAGAAAACAGTCTTAGCCAGGACAAGCAGTCTGCAAAGGCTAATTAGCATTCTGCACGTATCGAAACTAGTTTATGGCCAGGTGAAAGATCTCAACCAAAGGTGTAAATAGCAAAACGCTTTGCATAGTAATGAGGCGATCCAGATCTGGGCACACACAATAGCAACATTTGGGTTTGAATGGATACTTTGAGTGGACGCCCAGACGAAACGGCACCAGAAGTATCCGTCACAAAAGACCCTAGAGACCGCCCCACCCATCGAGAAGAGACCCTCAGATTGGGGGATTTGTAAGACATCGATTGGGAAATGACCCAATCGATACATGGCAGGTAAAGGCCCGCCCCGAAAAGGCACGGACATTGGGGGACCTATAAAGGTAGACCCCGCACATGGTTCTGTCTGTTTTGCTCCGGCCTCGCTGTTTTTGTGCTCCGGCTTGGACTGCTGTTTCGACTCCGGCCCAGATCTGCTGTTGTATCCTGACTCCGACTCCAGCCGTTGATCCTGTCTCCCATCACCAGCCGTTGAGCACCAGCCATCGTTCAGTAAGTGCCAAAACGACGCTCGCTACGTGAACCCGGCATTGCTTATACATTATTCGACTATTAGCGAACAGAAGGTGCAGCCCAGAAAGGAACAAAGGCCTTGTCCCCTGACCTTGCTGGTTCCTACTTAGATAAGTATTTAGTCGTTTAATAGTAGAAATAAGTATTAGTCTTTAGCGTATGCATGCGTATTTATTATATTTGTATAATAAATATTAATCGTTTGAACTTACTAATCGGTGTATAGTTTTATTACTTTGAACCTGACCTTGAAATACTTGTGAGGTGTCTAAATACGGCACCTGGCGACTCCGAGCTGAAAATACACACACAGAGCTGTAGCAGTGTTAAGCACACGGCCTTTAAACGGAGGCGTGTTAATACACTCCAATAAACGCGTAAAACGTGCAACAATCTGCAACTCTGTAAATAAAAATTAATAAAAGCGTGTAAGGATTAGGATTCAGATCCAACCTTTCCCAATGGCTTTCTGGAACATAGCACAGAAGCTGCAATTCAGATAGGAGAGGGCAGCGCAGAAAATGTATCGAACCCAAGTTAAACTATAAGGGTCAGCTACAGACACATCGCCGTGTGAGTTAGAGGTCAGTGATTTAAGTCTTGTCTTTAGAGATTTGAGCACAAAACCTAGGCCGACACTCCCATGCAGTACCGAGGGAGTGCCGCACTGGTGGAGGCGCCATCTTTTTGGATGGGACATTATACTGAGGCCTGTCTGCCCTTTCAGCTGGTCCACATTTTAGAGAGAAGAGCATATTTATCACTTAACTGACATCATTGAAAAAAAGATGATGCAGTCATCATCACACTGCTGGTTATAGGAGCTTGATGTGTGTTAATCGGACATTGTGCTTCCTAATTTGCAACAGTGACTCTACTTCAAAAGCTTTATAAGCTATATAAAGTTTGGGACGTCCTGAGGTTATGAAAGGCGCTAGAAAAATGCAATGTTCATTATTCCTTTCTTCCTTCGGAGCTTTTAGCACCTCAAAGTTAAAATAAGGCTTTAATAACCAGCTTGTTCCATTTCTATGGATAGCAATCCTAATTTGAGAGACATTGGGCGGGATTTTCCATCCGGGGGTACCCGGATCGCATTCCCCGATGACGGCCCTCCATGATTCTCCGGTCCCCGCAGCCGGGAATCACAGGGCGAGGAACACTTGTGGTCTCTACAAGCGGAGTCCTGGCGTGATGGACTTCCTGGTGGGCCAAGGGGGTAACAGACCCCTCCCCCCCCCCCCCCCCCCCCCCCAAAGAGTTACCCCCCTTGGCCCACCACGCCAGGTCACATTGGTAGAGAACAACCGAGCACAGCTGAGGCCCCCCCCACCCCACAATGAACTGCCTAACCACCCCCCTTCCCCCCTGACACTCCTGTAATACAGAGAGCCCCCTAAGGGGTCCCTGTAATAGGGGGAGCCCCATAGGGACCCATTGAACCTTGCATAAGGATCCCCTGCCTAAAGGAACCCCCCTTCCACGGATACACTGTGATTGGAATGCATTTAACTCTCTTTGATGCGGTCAGTGTTTGGGGTTTCACCACACACGCCGAATGAATCATAGCTGCAGATGGTTTGTTGTAGAAGCTGTCAATCACAGAACGCTACTAGAAAACTATGAAAGGATTGCATCTAATGGACCTGTGGGAACCAGACGCAGGTCACAGCTGCTGTCTTCGAGGAATGGACAGTGGACTTCAAGGTAAGTATTACAGCTGGAATTCTTCTCATTGCCCCTCTCTGGGCTGCTCTCTAGCGTCCAGACAAGGGTCTCTCTTCTGGGCGGGGCCTGTGAGGGGGCATTCTTTATGCAGGCGGTCCCTGGGGGAGGTCTTCCTGTTACAGAGGCATCTTGGGGTAGTGGGACCCTCCCTTCTACAGGGGTCCACTGCGGAGGGGGGTTCTCCCTATTACAGGGGTCCCAGGGGAATCTCCCGATTACACGGGTCCCTGTGGGGTCTCCCGATTACAGGGGTCCCGGTGGTGGTGGTGGTGGGGGGGGGGGGGGGGGGGGGCGCGGTTCCTGTGCATTCATCTTTGAAGAAGGCAGGACATATTGAGGGCTCTGGATAGGTCACAACTAGGCCATCCAGTTCTGGTCACTTCACTTTAGGGAAGGCCGTGAGGGCCCTTCAGGGGTCGCAGAAGGGATTTACCAGAATGGTTCCAGGGACGGGGATTTTACCTACAAGGTTAGATTTGAGAATCTAATGTGGTTGTTCTTCTTGAATCAAAGAAGACTGAGGGAAGATTTGATGGAGGTGTAAAAGATTAGGTTACAGTTAGCGTAGATGTTCAATGACTTCAAAAGGTGGGCCTGAGGGAAATAAACTTGCAAGATTATAGGGATGGAGCGGCGGAATGGGACTGACTGGATTGTCAGAAAATGTGGATTCAGAAGAAAGCAGCCATTTGGCTGACAGAGGTAGCAATGTTGAAGTTGGAGATAGGTTGTTATTAGTGGGATTATATTTTTAATCACAACGTAGGGATTTTAACTGAATTGGTCTTCAATATCATGGCGATTAAATGTTGGTCTTGCCAGTAAAATCACACCACATGAGTGAATTATAAAAAAATCTTCAATGTCCTTTTTGTAACATAGACATCGTGTGATAGGCCAGTTGTCTTCCAAGGCTGCGATGTAACAATCTCCCTTACCACACTCCGTTTGGCCGTGTCCTCCAACGTCTGTATGACCTTCAGTCTCTGCTTGAATCGCATCTGTTCAATCGCATCAGCTCTGATCGACCCAAATTTCTACATATGGAAAGAACAAATCGGCTGCTGAGAGAGTTGAGCTCACCCAGTTATTCCACTGCCATAGCCCCGTTGCCACAACCTTTTCTCTCCTCTCCCAGGGACACTGCCACCAGCTGAAGTGAGATTTACCAGGCCAGCATCAGACACTTTGGGGTCTCCAACAAGAGGGCAATCTTCAAAGAAATTGAAGGTTTTGAAGTTGGATTGACCAGAAGCAAGATTTCTGGCAATTTAACCCTCAGAATTTCAGGGCCCGAGACCCCCTTGAAGACCCCTTGTTTGAAGCAGGAATTTCAGTGCGTTGGGCAGTAGCTGCAACATCCACCCCAACACACCTACAACAAGGCACAGGAAGCTCCCACTAACTTCATGGGTCTGTTGTGTTGGCAGATCAGTGAAGAACCTGTGGACTGAAGGAGAAGGGAGGCCAGGAGAAGGCAAGAGGGGGAAAGAGGCATTCCCAGCCTCAAGTCAATTGACTCATCAAATTTTTGTGCAGAACAAGGCAGGACGGTGGCACAGTGGTTAGCACCGCGGCCTCAAGGCGCCGAGGTCCCAGGTTCGATCCCGGCTCGGGGTCACTGTCCGTGTGGAGTTTGCACATTCTCCCCGTGTTTGCGTGGGTTCGCCCCCACAACCCAAAAATGTGCAGGGTAGGTGGATTGGCCACGATAAATTGCCCCTTAATTGGAAAAAATGAATTGGGTACTCTAAATTTATAGAAAAAAAAATATAATTTTTTTGCAGGACAAATCAACACTTTCAAGAGAAAAAAAATACAGAATAGTCCTGAAGAAGTAACCAATTTAATTCAAGGGAAGGCCCTCCTTATATAATTACTCACCTCGTATGATGACTTTATCAGTTCAAAGATGTCTATTTGTGGTGGAATATCATCTCCATTGGTGAGTAAAGCATGAAGGTGTGGGATTGGAGGTGATGTACTCTGTTTGTTGCAAACATTGTCCAGGTACCTGAATTAGGTAAAAAGAAAATTTATTTCACGAAGCAGTTATTTCACAGATATGGGAACCAACATAGAGGCCCTGCTTTTGGAGCACATTTTATGCTCGTCCACAACTTTGTGATGGAACAACGTCCAAATTTGGGCCACTAGTTTTAGCATCAAGAAAATGAGTAAATCTCCCTATGCACCGTCCTCGTCAAACACTCACTGGACAGGTACAGCACGGGGTTAGATACAGAGTAAAGCTCCCTCTACACTGTCCCCATCAAACACTCCCAGGAAAGGTACAGCATGGGGTTAGATACAGAGTAAAGCTCCCTCTGCGCTGTCCCCATCAAACACTCCCAGGACAGGTACAGCATGGGGTTAGATACAGAGTAAAGCTCCCTCTACACTGTCCCCATCAAACACTCCCAGGACAGGTACAGCATGGGGTTAGATACAGAGTAAGGCTCTCTCTGAAATGCCTGATCAAACACAAATTAAGCAATTAAACTAAAAAAAACAAACAGTTGAATTTCTTTTTGTGATTCAGAATGCACAATCAGATTCAATCGTAACTTTCAAAAAAGAATTCAATAAATACTAAAGTATCGTACTGACAAGTTAGCTCTTTCAAAGATCCAGCAGCATCAAGATAGGCCAAATGGCCTCCATCTGCACCATATGAATCTATGAAAAGGTGTATAATGTTATTAGTGCTGCATACAAGTTAATTTGTTTGGATCTGGCCGAGCATAGACAGAGCCAGTCAATCACCTGCCAAGAATGGTCATGGCTTCCCCTTCGTCAAAGCAATTCAACAGCTTCTCCATGTTGGCCTCCAGCACAGCGAGAGACACCTGGAAAATAACCTTGATCCCCTCATAGAAGAAGCAGTCAACCACCACCACGGCGCTTTCAAACGGCATGACACTGAGAAACAGAGTCAGGAACCAGGAGAGAGAGATAGTACTGATAACGCCCAGTTCTTGCATCCACTCGTAAAGGAGGGGAAGATGCTCCCGTGTCAGCTCCTCAAACACACCCTGGTCCACCAGTGCACCTGAAACAAGAAAAAAAACACACAGGGAAAAAAAATCAGTGCCCATCCTCCTTTATTGTTCCATCAAGGAAGGACTCTCACCAAAATGCCCTGTTTCATTGGCCATACATTTCAATCCTTGCTCAAATTCATGGATTCTATTGCCATTCTATCAATGTTAACCCCAGAGCAGCTCCAGCACAAGGTTAGATACAGAGGAAAGTTCCCTCTGCACTGTCCCCATCAAACACTCCCAGGACAGGTACAGCACGGGGTTAGATGCAGAGTAAAGCTCCCTCTACACTGTCCCCATCAAACACTCCCAGGACAGGTACAGCACGGGGTTAGATACAGAGTAAAGCTCCCTTTACACTGTCCCCATCAAACACTCTCAGGACAGGTACAGGACCGTGTTAGATACAGAGTAAAGCTCCCTCTACACTGTCCCCATCAAACACTCCCAGGACAGGTACAGCACAAGGTTAGATACAGAGTAAAACTCCCTCTGCACTGTTCCCATCAAACTCTCCAGGGGAGGGGTTAGATCTGTCATTCGGATCTATAGTGCAATGGACAATGCATTGGGTTTCTAATAGGAATGTTACTCAAACGGTTATGACTTTGAGTCTCACTGTTATTTTTCAGCCAAATTTGACCCCAACAATTTTTAAAAATGTAACCCGTGTGTGGAAGCAGAAGTTATGGGTATGCTTCTTCATGATTACTTTGGACGGAATTTATCGTAAACAGGAGGAGTCTTGCCCAGTGGCTGGAGAGCAGGCATGAGCCTTCCGTTGCCTCTTTTCCAAAAGACCACTGCACTCCCAATGCCAGACCCCTCAATTTGGCATCGAGCACCATTGAACGAAGGATCTTCCCCCAGAAGCTCGGAAGGAAGTTTGATTTTTGGGTTTCCTGTATAATGTGATCCCTTATTCCTTGCTGGGTATATACCAGCAGCCGGGTGAAGCACTTAAGTGAGAATTAATTGCTCGGAAGGGGGTTTGATTTTTGGGTGCCCTGCACAGGTGTTGGGAGATGCGGGGTTTTTGTACGGTCTAGAAGGTTGGGGACAGTCAAAACCCTTGAGGAGTATAAAGAAAGTAGGAAGGTACTTAAGCAGGAAATTAGGCGGGCTAGGAGGAGTCATGAAAAGTCCTTGGCAAATAGGACTAAGATGAATCCCAAAGCTTTTTATTCATATGTAAAAAGCAAGAGGACGGCCAAGGAAAGGATTGAACCTTTTAAGGACAGTGGGGGAAATCTACGTGTTGAGCCAGAGGAAATGGGCGAGGTACTAAACAAGTACTTTGCACCAAAGAAAAGGAGCTGAATTCCCTGCCAGCGGGATGTTCCATTTTGCCAGCAGCCCAGGGGTTTCCCGACGGCGTTGGGCTGTCCCACAATGGAAAACTCCATTGACCAACCGGCGCAACACAGCAACCCGCTGGTGGGGTGAAACAGAATTGTGGCGCAGCGGGCGGAGAATCCAGCCCAAGGACTTTGTGCCGCACAGGAGACTGTTAAATAAGTTAAGAACTCATGGTGTTCAGGGGAAGATCTTGGCCTAGATAGAGGATTGGCTGACTGGCAGAAGGCAGAGAGTGGGGATAAAGCGGTATTTTTCAGGATGGCAGCCGGTGACTAGTGGTGTGCTTCAGGGGTCTGTGCTGGGACCACAACTTTTCACAATATACATAAACAATCTGGAAGAAGGAAGTGAAGGCACTGTTGCTAAATTTGCAGATGATCCAAAGATCTGTAGAGCGACAGGTAGTATTGAGGAAGCAGGGGGGGCTGCAGAAGGACTTGGACAGGCTGGGACAGTGGGCAAAGAAATGGCAGATGGAATACAACGTGGAAAAGTGTGAGGTTATGCACTTTGGAAGGAGAAAGGAGGCATAGACTATTTTCTAAATGGAGAGATGCTTAGGAAATCAGAAGCACAATGGGACTTGGGAGTCCTTGTTCACGATTCTCTTAAGGTTTACGTGCAGGTTCAGTTGGCAGTTAGGAAGGCAAATGCAATGTTAGCATCATCTCGAGAGGGCTAGAATACAAGAGCAGGGATGTACTTCTGAGGCTGTATAAGGCTCTGGTCAAACCCCATTTGGAGTATTGTGAGCAGTTTTGGGCCCATATCTAAGGAAGGATGTGCTGGGCCTTGGAAGGGGTCTAGAGGAGGTTCACAAGAATGATCCCTGGAATGAAGAGCTTGTCGTATGAGGAACGGTTGAGGACTCTGGGTCTGTACTCGTTGGAGTTTAGAAGGATGAGGGGAGAATCTTATTGAAACTTACAGGATACTGCAAGGCCTGGATAGAGTGGACGTGGAGAGAATGTATCCACTTGAAGGTAAAACTAGACGCCGAGGACACAATCTCAGACTAAAGGGACAGAGATGAGGAGGAATTTCTTCAGCCAGAGGGTGGTGAATCTGTGGAACACTTTGACGCAGAAGGCTGCGGAGGCCAAATCACTGAGTGTCTTTAAGACAGAGATAGATAGGTTCTTCATCAATAAGGGGATCAGTGGTTATGGGGAGAAGGCAGGAGAATGGGAATGAGAAAAATATCAGCCATGATTGAATGGCGGAGCAGACTCGATGGGCTGAGTGGCCTAATTCTGCCCCTATGTCTTATGGTCTTATGATTCTTGGGTAGGGTATATGGACAGTCTGGGTCATGTTGACATTGAAAAGGAGGAGGTATTGGGTCTTTTTAAGGACATTAAGGTAGATAAGACTTCTGGGCCGGAGGGGATTTACCCCAGAATACTAAGGAAAGCAGGGGAAAAGATTTCTGGGGCCTTAACTGACATCTTTGTATCCTCAGGTCGGTAGTAGGTAAATTATTGGAGAGAATTCTCAGGGACAGGATTTATATCCATTTGGAAACAATAAATAATGATCTTTATTATCACAAATAAGCTTACATTAACACTGCAATGAAGTTACTGTGAAAAGCCCCTAATCGCCACATTCCGGCGCCTGTTCGGGTACACAGGGAGAATTCAGAGTGTTCAAATTACCTAACAGCACGTCTTTTGGGACTTGTGGGAGGATACGTCAGGACATAGATAGGTTGGAGACCTGGGCAGAGAAATGACAAATGGAGTTTAATCCAGACAAATGTGAGGTAATGCATTTTGGTAGGTCTAACATAGAGGGGAAATATACCCGGAAATGGCAAAACTCTTTGAAAATAGAAAGTCAAAGAGATCTGGGCGTGCAGGTCCACAGATCTGTGAAAGTGGCAACACAAGTGGACTAGGTGGTCAAGAAAGCAGACGGAATGCTTGCCTTCACTGGAAGGGGCATCGAGTATAAAAACCAGCAAGTCATGTTACAGTTGGATAGAACCTTGGTACAGCCGCACTTGGAATATTGCGCACAATTCTGGTCGCCACGCTACCAGAAGGATGTGGAGGCTTTGGAGAGGATGCAGAGGAGGTTTACCAGGATGTTGCCTGGTCTGGAGGGTGTTAGCTATGCGGAGAGGCTGAATAGACTTGGGACTGTTTTCATAAGAAAGATGGAAGTTGAGGGCTGACCTGATAGAGGTCAACAAGATTATGAGGGGCATGGGACGAGTGAATGGGCAGACACTCTTTCCCAGGGTGGAGGGGTCAGTCACCAGGGGGCATAGGTTTAAGGTCCGTGGGGCAAAGTTTCGAGGAGGTGTGCGAGGCAGGTTTTTTTTTTTTTTTTACACAGAGGATGGTGAGTGCCTGGAACGCGAAGCCAGGGGAGGCTGTGGAAGCAGATACATTAACGGCGTTCAAAAGGCATCTTGACAAACACATGGATAGGATGGGTATAGAGGGATACGGCACAAGGAAGTGCTGAGGGTTTGGGCCAAGGGTGGTGTCATGACCGGTACAGGCTTGAAGGGCCGAAGGGCCTGTTCCTGTGCTGTATTGTTCTTATTTCCAAAAGGTATTTGATAACATGCCACATATACGGTTACTGCAAAACATCGGGTGGAATTCTCTGATAATGGGGCTGTCTCCACGCCCACGAGACAATGGGCGTGAATCACTCTGGTCTTTCCTGGACAAAGTCCAGGGTGGTGATGTTCCTACCTGAGGGGGACTAGCACGGTCCCAGTGTGCTCCTCGCGGCTCCGGAGAACCCTGGCCATAGTGTTTGGGGTGATAGAATAGTGTGATAGATGATTGGTTAATTGACAGAAAACAGAGTCAGGATAAATGGGTCACTTTCAACTCTGTAAACTGTAACAATTGGAATACCACAGGGACCAATGAGCATGAACCACTTTTGACATATACTAATGACTTGGAATAAAGGAACTGACTGTATTGTAGCCATATTTACTGACTTTACAAAGATAGTTGGGACAGTAAGTTCTGAGGAGGATACAAAAGTCTGCAGAGAGATATAAATAGAATAAGTGAGTGGGCAAAACATTGACTGGCGAAGTATAACATGGCAAATGTGAAGTTGTCCACATTGGCAGGAAGAATTAAAATCCAACATATTATTTAAATGAAGAGACACTGCAGAATACTACAGTACAGAGGGACCTGGGTGAACAAGCACATGAATATCAAAAAGTCAACAACAGGTTCGGCAATTAATTGGGAAGGTAAATGGAACGTTGGTCTTTTTACTAGGGGGATGGAGTGTAAGCCTTGCTAAATCTGTACAGGTCATTAGTAAGATCATACGTAGAGTACTGTTTGGTCTCCTTACTTGAGAAGGGATATATTTGCATTGGAAACAGTTCAGAGAAAGTTGGCCGATTTGTGGGGCGAATGGGTTATCTTTTTTAAGGACAGGTTGAATGAGTTGACCTATTTTTAGTTTAGGAGTTTAGAGGAGATTGTGTGATCTTATTGAAACAGAAGTTTCAGAGGGCGTTTCATAGGGTAGATGCTGAGGGGATGTTACCTCCGGTGGGGGTATCTAGGACTGGGGGGGGGGGGGGGGGGGGGGGGCAGTTTAAAAACAAGGGGGCTCCCATTTCAGACAGAGGCGGAAGAGGAATGTGTTCCGGCAGAGGATGGCCCATCTTCAGAATTTCCTTTCGTACAGAACAGTGAAGGCTGGACCATTGAATATAATTAGACAGATTTTTGATCGACAAGGTGTTGAGAGTTATGAGGGGCTGGCAGAAAAGTGAGTTAAGGCCATAATCAGATTAGCTACGATCTTGGTGATTGATGGAACAGACTCAAGGGGCTAAATGGCCGACTGCTGCTCCCATTTCTTACCGTCTTATTGCTGCCAGATCTGGTGTTGGGATCTAGAATGTGTTGACTGAAAGGGCACTGGAAACAGATTCAAGAGGGATTTCAAAGGGAAATTGCACAGATACCCGGAAAGGGGAAATGTGCAGGGCTGTGTGGACACAGCAGTGGATTGGGGCTAAGATGTAGCTCTGTCAGAGCAGTCACAGGGTCTGTACTTTAAAATTCAATGAAGAAGTTGATGTGAAGGATCTGTCATGTGACAGAATTCCGCTGTGTGCATTATCACCCCTTCCCCCGAGATCAGCGAAGTCACCACAAACCACAGCTCATGTGATCAGCTTCAGCCACATGCCCACGTGACACCTTCCCTCCTGTATTCTTGATTACTCCCCTATCCTTCCCAAATCACTCATCAGGCAGTCGGGAATTCCTGAGGCAACTCTTGCAGAAAGAAGCAGCTTCCTCTCTTTTGTTTACACAGTGCAGGAGGCCATTCGGCCCATCGAGTGTGTACCGGACCTTGGAAAGAAAAGTACAGCACAGGAACAGGCCCTACGGCCCTCCACGCCTGCGCCAACCATGCTGCCCGTCTAAACCTTCACTCATTACAGCACGGTAGTACAAGTGGATAGCACCTTGGCTTCACAGCACCAGGGTCCCAGGTTCGATTCCCCGCTGGGTCACTGTCTGTGTGGGTTTCTTCCAACAGTCCAAAGATGTGCAGGTTAGGTGGACTGGCCATGATAAATTGCCCTTAGTGTCCAAAAAGGTTAGGACGGGTTATTGGGTTGCGGGGATAGGGTGGAAGTGAGGGCTTAAGTGGGTCAGTGCAGACTCGATGGGCCGAATGGCCTCCTTCTGTACTGTTTATGTTCTTGTTGCCTGGTCTCATTCCCCACGTTTCCACTTCCACCCGTGCATCCACCATTCTGGCAGCAATTGACATGGTGCTTAATTTGCCAAGAAGAAAAAGCTTCAAAACGCAGGGCCAGCCAGTGTTTCAAGTCATCAGTCAAGAACAGTGGAAACATGCAAGGCCAGCACATCTTTGCGAGAAATCCCTTTTAATAACTAACAATTTAAGCAATTTTGGAATAAATTGAACTCTTCCCGTTCCTGTGTTGCAGGTTCCACCTTCCAATAGATCATGACTGATTTGTATTTTGACTCCATTTACCTACCGTGGTTCTGTAACCATTAACCCTTACCGCACAATAATCTATCCATTGCCATGGAAAGTTTCAATGGGTTCCCTGGACTCAGGAGGTTTGTGAGAGAGTTTTTCAAATGCCCACTCTCCTCTGTGTGCAAGTTAAGGCTTCTTGTTATCATCTGAATGATCTATCTATAATCTTAAACTTGCTCTGTATTTCCTCCAACAGAGGAAATCGTTTATCAGTATCTAGCCGATCAACTCTGTTTACCATTAGGGAACAGCTCAATTAGATCAATATTCTATACTTGAGGGAATACCAGCCTAGTCTGTACAACCTAAAAGTAAAGTCACCATCGTCCCAGATGACCCTAGGCCGCTTTCCCCTTTGAGGGGGCGGAGCTGACTGGTGGTGATTTAACCTGAGGGTCACCAGACCCCAGGCAAGGGGTAAGGTTGAGAAGGCCGACGTTCTGGCCTTAATGAATAACCTGGTACGGGAATTGAACCCGTGCTGCTGGCCTCGCTCTGCATCACAAACCAGCTGTCTAGCCCACTGAGCTAAACCTGCCCCCATAATTTAACCCTTCTTTCACCAGTCGCCTCTCTCCAAGGCCCGAGGTGCACTGGCCAGAACAGAAGGTAAAATACGGATTCAACTCACCAACTACCCTGGTGTTGTAATAATCAGGCAGCATCCGCTCGCAGAGCGCAATCAGGAGCCAGAAAGCCTCTTCTTCATTACAGTACAGTAACAGGACTGAGGTGACAATATTCATGGCCTGCAAAGAACGAGGAGACAGAGGTCAGAATCTGGTCCATCAGAGGAGCGCACAGGAAGTGGGAATGGTCAACCTGCAATCAAGCAATGAGAGGTGGGGGGGGGGTGGGGCAGCTGTTTAAGGGACTGAGCTACTGAAGCACATGGCACAGGACAGTGCCAGGTTATCTCAATGTTCGCTCATCTCAGCTGAGCAGCTGGTGTGGCATCACAAATTGCCTCAAAGTTCCTGGGATAAGGACACTGGGATTGAGAGGAGATATGCTGTGTGAATGTGCGTGCGAGTGTTGGGGTGCGTGTGTGTGCGCGCGAGTGTTGGGGGTGCGTGTGTGTGCGCGCGAGTGTTGGGGTGCGTGTGCGTGCGCGCGAGTGTTGGGGTGCGTGTGCGTGCGCGCGAGTGTTGTGGTGCGTGTGCGCGAGTGTTGGGGTGCGTGTGCGCGCGTGCGAGTGTTGTGCGTGTGCGCGAGTGTTGGGGTGCGTGTGCGCGCGTGCGAGTGTTGGGGTGCGTGTGCGCGCGCGAGTGTTGGGGTGCGTGTGCGAGTGTTGGGGTGCGTGTGCACGCGCGAGTGTTGGGGTGCGTGTGCGCGCGCGAGTGTTGGGGTGCGCGCGAGTGCTGGGGCGCGCGCGAGTGCTGGGGCGCGCGCGAGTGCTGGGGCGCGCGCGAGTGCTGGGGCGCGCGCGAGTGCTGGGGCGCGCGCGAGTGCTGGGGCGCGCGCGAGTGCTGGGGCGCGCGCGAGTGCTGGGGCGCGCGCGAGTGTTGGGGCGCGCGCGAGTGTTGGGGCGCGCGCGCGTGTTGGGGCGCGTGCGAGTTTTGGGGCGCGTGCGCGTGTTGGGGCGAGTGCGAGTGTTGGGGCCCGTGAGAGTGTTGGGGAGCGTGAGAGTGTTGGGGAGCGTGAGAGTGTTGGGGAGCGTGCGAGTGTTGGGGAGCGTGCGAGTGTTGGGGTGCGTGTGGCAGGGAGCATGTGGCAGGGTGTGTTTCCCACCTGAAGGACTTCAGCAAGGTAGACAATAATCCCTCAGTTTAGGGAATGCACTGAAAACAGCCAAAACTCACTGAACACTTTGAGCAGAAGCTGCTACAATTCCCTCAACATTAACCACAAAACATTGACCCTGTATCTGCAGCTTAGCTTCTTCAAAACTGCACCAGTTGGTGTGAAGTTGCAGGAAGTTGTTGCCACTCAGAACAGAGCAGGTACATGAGAACTATCTAACGTCCGAGAAGTTTCCTGCCTTGCTGGGCTCGGGGAGGGGGTGGTTAATCACCTGGCAGTACCCGATGTTGGGGTTGCGGAATGCGTAAGCGGTCAGCACTCTCCGCAGGGCAGCAATACCCATTTCATTCTGGAAGGCCGGGTGTTCAGGCATGGAGCGGTGCAAGTCCCTCTCAATCTCCTCGGTGGCCAGGTTATACTTCCCTGCAGACTCCTGCACCAGATCAGAGTAATACCCTGGGTGCGTCACCATCTCATTCAGAGCCCCTAATGGGACAAAAGAAGAAGAAATGTTTACTCATACCCAACGCTGACACTCGCTCCATGAATTTATTTCTTGGTTTTGGAGGATGCGAGGAAGGGCGGATACTCTGGTTGGAGGGAGAGAGATGTTTGGCCTTTAAAAGTAAAAGGCAGAGCTGCATTTATACATGGGCTTGCACAGACTCCAGATCCCACAAATTGTTTTACAACCAATGAATTACTTTGAAGCATGTTGGAATAATGTGGAGTCCTCTCAAAGGCAGACACAGCTCCCAGGTTTATCAACACTCATCAAAAAGAGGCTGTTTCATTGGCTCAGGCATGAATACCTCAGGATTTTCTGTATGGCGAGGAAGCTGGAGCCAGGTGACCAGTAGGACCCCCAAAGCTCGGCTTCAAGGATGCCTGGATGGGTGACGTGAAGCCATTGATAATTGCACCTGTGGCTCACCCGCTGATGACCGAGTTAAATGCCGACACCTCCTATGGACTGGTGTGCGCCAGCCGCGATGATCAGTGGCTACAGCCGATTGACTGGAAATAACAAACCACCACAACACAATGTTGGGCCGCACGGTAGCTAGCACTATGGCTTCACAGTGCCAGGGTCCCAGGTTCGATTCCCGCTTGGGTCACTGTCAGCGCGAAGTCTGCAAACTCTCCGTGTGTGTGCGTGGGTTTCCTCCGGGTGCTCAGGTTTCTTCCCACAGTCCAAAAATGTGGAGGTTAGGTGGATTGGCCATGATAAATTGCCCTTAGGTTAGATGGGGTTGCTGAGCTACGGAGATAGGGTGGAGGTGTGGGCTTAAGTAGGGTGCTTTTTCCAAGAGCCGGTGCAGACACAATGGGCCGAATGGCCTCCTTCTGCACTGTCAATTCTATGACTCTATGTGCAACACTCATGGCAGAACCTGTCTCTCAAGAATTGGCCTCTTCAGCCATCAGCACTGAATTAAGCCAACCCATCTGAAATGGATTGGTTGCTGTGTGTCCATCACTTTCCATTGATACAAGGATCCAATGGTGATGACCGTTGTAATAATGGAAGCATGGCAGTCAATCTGTGCACATTGAGCTCCCAAAAAGGGCAAGGAGATAAATATTGGACCAGGACAGCAGTGGAAGCTTCCTTGTTCTTCTTCAGACAGACTTTTTTACATCCACCAGAGAGGGAAATGGAGTCTGGGATAGGGATAAAATCTAATCCGAAGCCTCTCCGGCAGCACAGCACTCCCTCGGTAACGCATGAGAGTGTCAGAGTGGATCATGCGCTCAGACTTCAACCCACACTCTTCTGAGTCAGAGGTGAAAGTGCTCCCACTTTTAAAGTTGGATGAAAGCTGCCCATTGTAATTGACGGGGAGGCTTTAAAAAAAAATCTTTATTGTCACAAGTAGGCTTACATTAACACTGCAATGAAGTTACTGTGAAAATCCCCTAGTCACCACACTCCGGCACCTGTTGGAGTACACTGAGGGAGAATTCAGAATGTCTAATTCACCTAACAGCACGTCTTTCGGGACTTGTGGGAGGAAACCGGAGCACCCAAAGGAAACCCACGCAGACACAGGGAGAAAGTGCAAACTCCGCACAGACAGTGACCCAAGCCGGGAATCGAACCTGGGACGCTGGAGTTTGGAAGCAACAGTGCTGACCACCGTGCTGTACGATAGAGGTCAAAACCAATCTATTGTTATGAGGATGGCAACTGACTTTCTGCTGCCCACTTATTAAAAAACAGGTCAGTTAGAAATGTAATCGGGTTCAGGAAATGAAAAATGAAATGAAATGAAAATCGCTTATTGTCACGAGTAGGCTTCAATGAAGTTACTGTGAAAAGCCCCAAAAGAACCAAGACATGTCAGATGACTGAGTGGAGTGGGAGGAAAAACTCCAGACATTATTAATTTGGCTAAGGTACCACACGCATACCCACAAAATGACGATGCAGATTAGGAACAAACAGTTGAAAGTGTTCAAAACAGTCATCATTAGCCAAAGAACTCACACAAGACACAATCTCATGCATGTTCCATTCTGAGCCCATTCTGTTACAGCTTTTTGATAAAAGATACAACTGAGTATTCAGGCAGCCCGGGATTTGCCGCAAATTCTCAATAATACCTGAAAACAGCAGCCAGAGTTCCCCCCTCAGCGACTCCGGCATCCCCTTCAGCACAAGATCCCGAGTCTTTGGCGTGCGATACATACACACCCCGCGGCCAAATTCAAAGAAGTGAATTTTCCAGGATTCCTCCTTCATCTTCTCCTTGGCCTTCCCAAAAACAGAAACAATAAGGAGCATCACTCATCCTTCACTCTTCACAGGAGAATGTTTTGGAAAATTTTGCTCTATGGAGACGTGGCATGTGTCCCACACACCGCCCACCTCCACTCCCCACCATCTCCAGAAGATTTGCACCCTCTTGCTTCCTCCCCCGCCACCTCCTTCAAATACAAATACACACGGTTTTAGGGGGAGCATTCCAAATCATATCTCCTCGCGCTGCCTCTGATTTTTTTTAAAGCCAATTAGCATCAATCTGTGTCTTCTTGTTCACAGAATCATAGAATTGTTGCAGTGCAGGCGGAGGCCATTCGGCCCATCATGTCTGCACCAGCTCACTGAATGAGCAATTCACCTCCTGCCATTTCCCTGCCTCCTCCCCGTAACCCTGTACACGGTTTCTTTCCAAATAACTATCTAATTCCCTGGTTTTGCTTCCTTTGCCAACAGTGACTGACCATTTCACAACTGGAAACAATTCCTCCACTTTTCTTGATTTTGATCACCGTCGAGTCTTCCTTAACCATCTCCTGCTCTGAAGAGAACAATCCCAGATACTCTACTGTGTCCACAACGCCTCTCGTCCCTGCTATCAACTTTGGAACATAGGAATTGCGATTTTGCCTTGTACCATCTTAGTAATCGTATGATACAAGGATGACAGAGTTGCTGACTATTCAATCTCTTATCAACTTCTCGACAACAGATCCAGATATGGGGCGAGGAAAGCCCCCTGTAAGGGACAGCCATAGGTCCAAAGTCACCTTATTCCTCCCAATCACGTTACACCAACCTCATGCCTCAAATTATTCATAGACAGTCGACAAAAATATTTCTTGAAGAATTCATCTAGTGAACAAATCAATATAATCTGCTTCCACTGCCTCCCAAGGAAGCCTGGGACATGGAATGCCCACTCGCTCACTGAAATATCGTTTCCATAGATTGGTTTCAAATTTATTCCCTTCAAGTTCTGGTTATGTAGTTCTGGACAAGGTGGAACAGCTGTTCACGGCGCTGAGGTCCCAGGTTCGATCCCGGCTCTGGCTCACTGTCCGTGTGGAGTTTGCACATTCTCCCCATGTCTGCGTGGGTTTCGCCCCCACAACCCAAAGATGTGCAGGGTAGGTGGATTGGCCACGCTAAATTGCCCCTTAATTGGATAAAATTAATTGGGTACTCTAAATTTATTAAAAAATAAATAAAAAAGAAAAGTAATAGTCTACGCTAGCTTCCTCCCAACCCTCCTCAACTCCCCCCCCCCCCCCCCCCCACCCAATCAACATTTTGTTTTACCCTCATGTGTTTACCCAGCTTCCATTTAAATGGGTCTATGCTGTGAGCCTCAACCACTCGCTTACAGTTCCACATTTTCAGCACTCTGCTGGGTAAAGAAGGTTCTCCTGAATTCTCTATTGAATTTATTGTGGCTTTCTTAACTTTGTTTTTTTTTAAAATACATTTAGAGTACCCAATTCTTTTTTTCCCAATTAAGAGGAAATTTAGCGTGACCAATTCACCTAACCTGCACATCTTTGGGTTGTGGGGGTGAGACCCACGCAGACACGGGGAGAATATGCAAACTCCACACAGACAGTGACCCGATGCCGAGATCGAATCTGGGTCCTTGGCGCCGTGAGGCAGCGGTGCTAACCACTGCGCCACCCTGGCTTTCTTATATTTGTGACCTCTAGTTCGAGACTCACTGCAAGTGGGAGCCTCAGTCTGTTCAATTCTGCATGATTGAATAATACCAGAGATTATACCTAATAAATAATTTATGTATCCTCTCCTGTGCCTTTACATCCTTTGATAATATGGGGACCAGGAGTGTACAAAGGGTCCCACATTTTGCCTTATCAAGGCTCGATACAAATCTAACACAACTTCCCTGCTTTCCAATTCTTCTGCTCCAGAAAAGAACCCCAATACTCAAAATGCTTTCCTTTTATGGGTTTTATTAACCCGCGCCATATTACTCTTCATCTCCGTTCCGCGTCTGGATTGGCTGTTGCAGTGTTACCTGGACATTCTGAATTTGTCATACCATCTTTGAGCTGAGTTCCTCCTGTGGCTCTTTTCGGAAGATGGTCATCAGCGCTTGTGTAGCGGTGGGGGCAGCTTCTGTGCTGTCCAAGACCACCCCTGGGCTTGATGTAGAGGAGCTGCGTGAAGACCCTTCACTTTGCTCTGGGAGAACCTGAAAGACAAACCCACACAAAGGTCAGCAGAAACCCTGAGCAACCTCCTCAGCACTTCTGAACTCACGATTAATAATAATAATAATAATAATAATCCTTCTTATTGTCACAAGTGGCCTTACCTTAACACTGCAGTGAAGTTTTGTGAAAATACCCTAGTCGCCACATTCCAGCGCCTGTTCGGGTACACAGTGGGAGAATTCACCAATTCACCTAACAGCAAGTCTTTTGGGATTTGTGGGAGGAAACCGGAGCACCCGGAGGAAACCCACACAGACACGGGGAGGACGTGCTGACTCCGCACAGACAGTGACCCAAGCAGGAATCGAACCCGGGACCCTGGCGCTGTAAAGCAACTGTGCTGCCCACTGTGCTACCGTGCCGCCCTGGCGCAGATTTCCCCAATTCAGAACCTTTATTTCCGGTCCATCTTTGTCCTTTTCCATAACTGCCTTTAACATTACTGAGTTATGATCATTATTGCCAAAATGCTCACCCCTCTGACACTTTACCACCTGCCTGGCTTCTTTCCCTGGAACTAGGTCAAGTAGCACCCCTCTCTTGTAGGACTTTCTACATGCTGACTGAAAACACTCTCCTGGACGTACTTTAAGAATTCCACCCCACTCTAAGCGGCTTTCTACACTCATGCATTAGTGGGTTGTCTCGGAGTCAAATTGAAGGAAGAAATAAGAAGAAAGGATGAAAGTAAGAAAAGGAAAAAGTAGAAAAACACAGCTGATAATTGATATACTGCAAAGTCCCATGATCAGCATTGAGACAAAAAGTCATCAATCTGAAACATTCACTCAGTTTTCCTCTCTCCACAGATGCTGCGAGATCTGCTGAGTATTCTCAGCAATTTCTGCTTTTTTTTTGTTATTCTAATAATTTACTTCAGATGGTATTTGAGACATTAAACATTGCCCAGAGGAGAACTCCTCTCCTCCTCTTCATAATAGAAGGTGTGGGGTCTTTCTCTTCCGTTTGTTTTGTGCGGAGCAGAGGAAAAGTCAAAATTTTAAATGCAAATCCATGTTTTCCAGTTCCTGCTGGCTCCCCTCCCTCCACCTAGCTTTTGGAGTTTCTAATTAATTTTTATCTGCAATTGAACTTTAACCGAGACTGGCCTTTATTCGTTCAAGGACAGCACTGATGGATACTTGGTAGAAGCTGCCCGAGGAATGGTACAAGGTAACAGGAGAGGGCAGTATATGGACATGAAGGTGAACAACTCGGGCGAGAATGAGTGGGTTCTGTCAGGGGGTAGCAGATGAGTGTGAGAGGTGTGGGCGGGGGCCAATGAATCACGTGCACATGTTCTGGGGTTGCGAAAAATTGGGAAGATTTTGGGCGGGAGTGTTCGCGGTCTTAGCCAGGATAGTGGAGGAGGAGGTGGAGCCGAACCCTTTGGTAGCGATATTTGGGGTTTCAGAGAAGCCGGAGCTCATGGAGAGGAGGAAGGCCGATGTCTTGGCCTTCACCTCACTGATTGCACGGCGGCGAATTTTGCTGGAGTGGCGGTCGGCATCGCCACCGGGGGTAGCGGTTTGGTTGGGTGACCGGTGCGACTTCCTGCGATTAGAGAATATAAAGTATGAGTTAAGGGGCTGTTCAGGGGGATTTGAGGAAAGATGGGGGATGTTTGTGACCGTGTTTGAGGGGCTGTTCGTCACGGGGGAGGGAGGGGTGAAAAAGAGGAAAAATCTGTACAGACAGTTGATTGCTGGGATGTATGTTTCCCGGGGTGTTTATTCGCTGTAACCTGTTTGTAATAAAATGCATTTTTTTAAAAATGGAGATGAACAATTTTTATTGATACAGCAGATTCAACACGGTAAAATGTCCCACGGATTGATTACCGAACAACATTTGATACCGATCCACATCAAGAGATATTGGCCGGGGTTCTCCGAAATCCAGGCCAAGTGTTGACGCCGGCGTCAAAATCGGCACGAACGATTCCGGCGTCAGCGAGCCTCCAGGCTCAGGCATTCACCCTTTCCTAGGGGGCTAGTATGGCGCCGGAGTTCTGTCCGCTGTTCCGACGCTCAAAAGCAGGCGCGCTATGGCCGGCGCAGGTCCGCGCATGCGCAAGGGTTGCCGTCTCCGCGCCGGCCCCCGGGCAATATAGCTGAGCCCTACAGGGGCCCGGCGCAGAGGAACATAGGACCATACGTAACCCATGCCGGCGGGACTCGGTTGAATTCGGCGGGCACTTGGCCCGTTGAGGCTCGGAGAAATGCCGGGGGGGGATGGGTGCTTTCAACGGCCCCTGACAGGCGCGGCGGCGACCCCGTGGGTGCAATTGTCGCCGATTCTTCGGTTGCCAGAGAATCGGTGGCCTGGCGTTGGAGCGACGTGGCGCGATTCTCACGTCTCCCGGGCGATTTTCCGACCCGGTGCGGGATCGGAGAATCCCGGTCATTAGGTTTAGTCAAAGAGGTAAATTTTAAGGAGGATCTTCAAGAAAGAGATGGCGAGGTTTAGAGAGGGAATTCCAGAGCTCGGGGTCAAACACCAACGGTAGGGTGATTAAAACCAGGGAGGTACAAGCAGATAGGGAGGAGGCAAGGCCACAAAGGGATGTGAAAACATGGACAAGAACTGAAATAAAAGAGCAGAGATTCTGAGTTACCTCACTCTCTGTGCTTTTGGGGTTTCGCAGCTCTTCCTTGCTGCAGCTTCTCCTGGACGGCGTTCGTTGGAGAAAGTCTGAGATTTTCTGCACCAGGAAATCCCTGTCCTTTAGGTTTGCAAAAAGAAAAGTCATCTTGTTCTTGGTGCTGATCGACAGAGGGCTGGGTAAAACACTGGAGCTGTCCGCTTTCTCCACTATAGTCACCTAATAGGACACAGAAAATGATAAATCATCTGGTAGTCGTCAGAAGATTGACATATTACACCCCAAGTTGTCTTTTCCCTCAAACCTTTTAATTCACTCAATATTTATCCCTATCAAACTGCTTCAGAATCATAAAAACATCTATCAGCTTCTATCAACCCTCAGCTTCCTCTTTCCTGAAGAAAAAAGCTGTTCTACTACCCTAAAGGTGTTCTGATATAATAATGTTTATTAGTGTCACAAGTAGGCTTACGTTAACACTGCAATGAAGTTACTGTGAAAATCCCCCAGTCACCACATTCCGGCGCCTGTTCGGGTACACAGAGGGAGAATTCAGAATGTCCAATTCACCTAACAGCACGTCTTGTGGGAGGAAACCGGAGCACCCGGAGGAAACCCACACAGACACAGAGAGAACGTGCAGACTCCGCACAGACAGTGACCCAAGCCGGGAATCGGACTGGGGACCCTGGCGCTGTGAAGTAACAGTGCTAACCACTGTGCTACCGTGCCTTGTAAATATTTTACACCATTGACGGTGTATCTGAATCTGTTCCATAATGGAGGCCAGAACTGAGCAAATATTCCAAGTGTGCTGCTACAAATGTATACAAGTTCAAAATCTATGGCTCCAGAAATGAACTCCAGAGCTTGGTCTGCAATATTCTTAATGCAGGTGAAGGCGAGTCGATGAGTAGGTAAAAACCAGACGACTGAAAATTGAAACATTCAGACAAGGTGTAGCTGCGTTTCATGTGGCCACGCTCCCAGATTCTTCAGTTTATCTTAACCCCCCCCCCCTCATTTAGACAAATATCCCAACTGTATGAAATTTTCTTATTATTCCAATCAAAGCATACTACCTCACATTTATCTATACGGCAATTCATTTGGTATTTATTTCAGGAAATAACACAAGAATTAGATGACAAAGTTTATACCACAAGTCCTCATAATTTACCCCACTAAGGATTTCCAGCATTTATGTCACTTCCCTTCGACTTTGGAAACTGCTCAAAGGTTCAATGCTCGAGCCCAAAACAAGAAAAATCAACGCGGGGTCACCCAGAGATCAAGTGCCAATCTCACCTCCCGCAGCGGTATAATTAGATTACAGACTTCCTCCTCTTTACTAGCAAAGCAGATGTAATTGTTGGAGACAA
This sequence comes from Scyliorhinus canicula, assembly GCF_902713615.1. Taxonomy (NCBI): domain Eukaryota; kingdom Metazoa; phylum Chordata; class Chondrichthyes; order Carcharhiniformes; family Scyliorhinidae; genus Scyliorhinus; species Scyliorhinus canicula. Next base: position 229,086,059 of record NC_052149.1, on the reverse strand, counting down.
ACATCTGTCCCATGATGTGCATTTTATTGAAGGGGGTCCAGAGGGTGCAGTCCGTATGCCCGTCCAATCGTTCATCCTTTGGCAATTGGAACGTGGATCTGTATCTCTCATTTTTGGCCCGAGCATCTAAGTCCCTGCAGGTGAAGGACAGATTTGATGAAAAAGGAAAAATAAAAACTTCCAAAAAGCGATGTTTGAAAGGATTAGGATAATGGCAATTTGGACAAGTTGCTCACTAAATTTAAAGTCCAAGACCTCGATTCTTTCTTCAGTTCCAAAGATTAACCAAGTAAAATACTCACCAAGTCTTCACAAAGTCCCCCCAACTCCCTGCACATGACCACTAAGAAGGAAAGAATTTGCATTTCTGTTGCACCTTTCACAATCTCAAGCAGTCCCAAAATTATTTTGCAGTCAACAGGAGGTACCTGTTGAAGTGTAGTCACTATTGCAATGTAGGGACCGCAGCAGGGGACCTGTGCACAACAACCTCTCACAAACAACAATGTGATAAATGACCAGGCAATTTTAGTGATGTTGGTTGAGTGATAAATATTGGCCTTGCAGAATAAATCATTTTAGGGGATGTCGGTGTCGCTGGTTAGATCAGCATTTATTGCCCATCCCTAGTTGCCCTCGAGGTGGTGGTAAACTGCCTTCTTGATGAGCGGCAGTCCCCGAGCTGTAGGTAGGTACACCCACCTGAAAGCACAGATGGAATGTGAATGTAATGCCTCACCTGAAAGGTGACACAGTATGGTGCTCCCCCCAGTACTGTTCTGGGAGTGTCAGTCTGGATTACGTGCTCGATGCGCTGGATTGGAAGTGTGAACCCGCACAACTCCACTCCAGAATGTCCTGGTTCCACTTTTCAGTTTGGGACCCTTTCTCCTCAATTTCCCCAGAAGAGGAACTCCTTTCTTTGTGCTAACATCGAGTCAAGACTGATGCCCACTTTACTACCGAGAAGGGCAATGGCAACGGCATCGTAGGAACATCACCAACTCCAGATCACACACCATTCTAACTAGGACATACCGCATTGCCCATTCGTCAACACTGGGTTAACATTCTCGAGCTCCCCACCATGATGTGGGCGCATTTTCATCACAAGATTGTGGTGATAGGAGGAAAAACTCCACCGCCCTCTCCCAGCCTCTCAGGAGGCCCATCAAATGCAGCGGGAGAACAAATAGTGAAAAAAGGGAAGACCAATAGGAAATTGAAGAAGCTACTAAATAATCACATGGCATCCTAGGTTTTAGAAATAGAGGAATAGAGTGCAAAAACAAGGAAGTAATGCACAGGGCTAAATCGCTGGCTTTGAAAGCAGACCAAGGCAGGCCAGCAGCACGGTTCAATTCCCGTACCAGCCTCCCCGAACAGGCGCCGGAATGTGGCGACTAGGGGCTTTTCACAGTAACTTCATTTGAAGCCTACTTGTGACAATAAGCGATTTTCATTTCATTTCATTTCATTTCAGCCTGAATGAAACAATGGCATTGATCACTGCGGGTGCTGGAATCTGAAACAGAAACAGGGAATGCTGGGGAAAGAAAATCACAGCAGGGCTGACAGCCTCTGTGGACAGAGAACAGAGCTGACGTTTCGGGTGTGGATGACTCTTTGTCAAAGCTCGATAGTGCTGTGTTCAATTCTGGGTTCCGTATTTTGGGAAGAATGTCAAGGTTCTGGAGAGAGCGCAGAAGTGTTTTACTTGAACGTGTAGGAGATGAGGGACTTCAGTTATGTGGAGAGATTGGAGAAGATTAAGGTGAGATTTAATAGAGGTGTTTAAAATCATTCATGGTTTTTGCTCGAATAAGTAAGAAGGAACTCTTTTCAAAGCGGCAGCAGGGTTAATAACTAGAGGGCACAGATCCAATGGAATTGGTAACAGGACCAGAGGCAACACGAGGATAATTTTCTTCCCGCAGTCCTCAAACGCTGAACATAAAATATGAGTTATCCGAGTTATCCCGTTCCCTTAACTCAAAATGTCATCAATAGGTGGAGGATGAACAATCCATGACTTACAAGAAGAAAGTCACATATGGTTATGACCACATCTGGAATATGGTGTATAGTTCTAGGCACTGCACCTTAGAAAGGATATACTGGTCTCAGAAATTGACAGATTAGAGAGAGATCATTTTTTTTCCATTGGTGGAGGGGTTGGACAAGGGACATAACCTTAAATCAGAACCAGGAAACACACCCTCATGCAAAGGTTGGTGGAAGCGCAGAACTCCCACCCAGAAAAATAGTTGCAAGCTCAATTAATACATTTAAATCGGAAATCATTAAACTTTTGATAAAATGGGTGGATGGAGTTGATTGTAGATCAGCATAGTCTGATTGAGTGGTGGGAATAAATTAAACGGAATAAATAGTCTCCTCCTTTACCAATATAATTTTCTCAGTGCAAATCCCGCAACTTTGGCAAAACACCAGGAGAACCGTGAAACAGGATTCGTACCGGGTGCCAAATAGTTCATGATGCTTCCGGGCCCTCCCAGCAGACAATCAGATTCAGCTTGGGGGTGAACCTGATTATCATAGATTATCATAGAATTTACGGTGCAGAAGGAGGCCATTCGGCCCATCGAGTCTGCACCGGCTCTTGGAAAGAGCACCCTGCCCAAGGTCAACACCTCCACCCTATCCCTATAACCCAGTAACCCCACCCAACACTGAGGGCAATTTAGCATGGCCAATCCACCTAACCTGCACATCTTTGGACTGTGGGAGGAAACCGGAGCACCCGGAGGAAACCCACGCACACACGGGGAGGATGTGCAGACTCCGCACAGACAGTGACCCAAGCCGGAATCGAACCTGGGACCCTGGAGCTGTGAAGCAATTGTGCTATCCACAATGCTACCGTGCTGCCCGTTACCATTTTTACCCAAATTACCATTCACCTAAATGGACTTAAATATGTACAAAGACTGCTTTTGGGGTGGGGTGCAAAATTGCACAGCCATTTTCTGGGAAAATTCCACCCACAGAAGATGAAACCCGAGAGCCAGTGACCATTTATGTAAAAGTGTCACATTTTATAGGAAATATTTTAAATACAAGGAATTATTTTGGAGAACAGTTGCCGCTGTTATTTAGGCAAATGCATTGAACATTTTGCAAGATCCCAAAGACGGCTTTGAGATGAATGATGAGTTAAACTGTTTTGTTTTGGAGTTTTTGGATGGGGGGGGGGGGGGGGGGGGGGGGAGGAATATTAGCCTCAGGACATTGGGAAGAACTCGCCTTACCAGCTGCTATAAACCTGCTCATTCCCCGACACAAAGATCTGACAGTCACAGCTTCATTCTACTCACAGTCAAGCTAATGGGGTGCTAACCGCAGAGCTGTCAACCTCAGCTCAGCTGAGACGGAAATAACCACACCATTGCCACCAGAGATAGACAGGCGAGAAATGTCATCAGTTCCGTCATGGGCAGCTGGCTGGAAGCTGCCTTTGGTTGGTTGCAAAACCACATCAAGAGCACCGAAACAGAAAAAAGAGATAGCAGTGCAACAACAAACCGTTTGAGTGCTGATACATTTTTGAGCGACTTCTTGAGCTTGGGCAGACACTTGTCTTCAGAGAAACCCTCGTTGTCCAGCAGGTGCCGCATGGCTATGTTGGCCAGTTGCTCCATCAGCTTGAAGGTCTCGTTGATGTTGAGGAACATGGACAGGTAGTGTTCCCGGTCTCTGATGCTCACCTTGATGCATTCAGGGAAGAGAAGGGTGGCATTCTTTTCCAGCTGGGTCACATCAACCCATCGAATTACCAGCTTCACTGGAACAAGAGGAGCAAATTCATTCACTATCCATTAGTTGGATGATACCTCACCCAGCTCCCCAATCATCAGCACAGCACAAAATTGCAAAGACGCAACCAAAAAGGAGAGAATGGTGTCTACAATGTCGTCTATTGATGCTCAAATACAAAACAATAAAGTACTAGATGTGAAACATCAAAAGTTTAAAAATAAATTTTTTTTTTATAAAGAGTACCCAATTCATTTTTTCCAATTAAGGGGCAATTTAACGTGGGCAATCCACCTACTCTGCCCATCTTTGGGTTGTGGGGGTGAAACCCACACAAACACGGGGAGAATGTACAAACTCCACACGCACAGTGACCCAGAGCCGGGATCAAACCTGGGACCTTGCCGTCGTGCTAACCACTGCGCCACCATGCTGCCCATCAAATGTTTGGTTAAGTCTCGACCCCATTATTCTAATGCTGTCCTGCCTGCGCACCCCCCCCCCCCCCATTATACTGATGCTGTCCTGCCTGTCCCCTGCCCCCCCTCCCCATGGCAGGTTTTGTGGAAGCGGAGATGGCTTGAAATTGGCTGGCAGCTGGATTTCCCGGTCGCACCACGCTCAGTGGGTTTTCCTGTTGTTCACGTTCTCTACCATTGGGGAACCCGCAGGCTTGTGGGGGGGGGGGGGGGGGGGGGGGGGGGGGGGGGGGGGGGGGGGGGTCGCCATTGGTGCGACCAGAGTATCCCGCTGGGGGGACGGTGATGGTTGGAAAGGTTTGGTCAATAAATCGAGACGTCTAGGTGAAATAAAATATCCATACATTTGGTCATTGGTTTAACATGTTAATGCATCCAAGTATTAAGGAATAGGAGTAGACCATATGACCCCCTCAAGCCTGCTCACATTCAATACCATTCTTTTGAACCATTCCCATGGATTTATTAGTGACCACTATCTTATTTTCATTGCCCCGAGCCTGGAGCCCCCAAACAAGTGGAAAGGTGTATCCTTTAATTCCAGTGTCATTCTGGTAAATCCTTCCTGCACTTTCTCCAGTGACTCCATAATATGGAAACCAGAACTGCTCACAGCAACTCCAAGTGTGGTCTAACCGCGGTTTGAAAGGAGTTTAGCAAAACTCTGTATTTCAATTCTATCCCCCGGGAAGCGAACCCCAAATGTTTGGTTTCACGCCTTTGTTAACCGGCGCCATGCAGTCGTCCTGCGTGATGTGATATTGAGGAGGATCCTCACCTTCCTTGCCCAGGAGGAAGGAGTAGAAGCAGAGGTGATTGACGCTGAGGTAAACCCATCCTTGGCGAGGGACCCTGCCCTTCCAGTAACTGCACGAGTAGTAATTCACCAACTTCTCCACTTCCGGCATTCCAAACAACTTCCTCATTTTCAATTCTGCCTCCTTGAACTTTCCGGAATCTTCATCTTCCTTCACCTCTTTGTTTTTGTTTTCCTCAGCAAGAATACCCTGCGATTAGTTTAGAAGATTAATGGGGTGAGAGTCAATTGAAAATTTCATAGCTTTATTTCAGTTGTGTAAGATTAACGGATTTACTACATTAAAGGTGCAAGTTGTTGTTGAGTTCACAATGTAAGCACCCACACCACCTTCGCTGCGTTCGTTAAATCATGCCGGTAGCAGCGCTGAGGTGCAAAGAGAGCAGTTTAATTTCAGCAGCATGTAGTTAGATTCCCAGATACCTCAACGGGGCAACTCATTTCTTGAGTGAGCCACGAGGGAGGTCAAAGTGCTGGTCAGTGACTAAGCTTCACATTCCTCGTCTGTAAACCATTTTGCCACTAACCTGAACTTTCCCCTTGACAAAGGTCGTCACATCCTCTTCATTGTCGAAGACGGACAGCGTCTGTAGGAGATTGAGCTCCAGCCATTCCCAATGTCCGGTGATCTCTTTCCTGCAGGTACCTAGCCATTGGGTAGCAGAAGGAAACACCCAGATCACTACTAATGACTCATAATCAAACACGAAACAAAAAACAACCAGAGGTGACAGGAGGAGATACGCATTATTTACTTTTTTTAAACATGGCGGCACAGTGGTTAGCACTGCTGCCTCACAGCTCCAGGCACCCAGGTTCAATTGCGCCTCGGGTGACTGTCTGTGTGGAGTTCGCACGTTCTCCCCGTGTCTGCGTGGGTTTCCTCCGGGTGCTCCGGTTTCCTCCCACAGTCCAAAGATGTGCAGGTTAGGTGGATTGGCCGTGATAAATTGCCTTTTAATGTCCAGGGATGTGCAGGTTAGGTTACAGGGATAGGGCAGGGGGTGGTTGGGGGAGTGAACATGGGTAGAGTGCTCTTTTGTAGGGTTGGTGCATACTTTTTTTTTTGTTAATTTAGATTACCCAATTATTTTTTCCAATTAAGGGGCAATTTAGCGTGGCCAATCCACCTACTCTGCACATTTTTGGGTTGTGGGAGCAAAACCCACGCAGACACGGGGAGAATGTGCAAACTCCTCATGGACAGTGACCCAGAGCCGGGATCGAACCTGGGACCTCAGCGCCGTGAGGCAGCTGTGCTAACCACTAGGCCACCGTGCTGCCCTGGGTTGGTGCAGACTTGACAGGCCAAATTGTAGAAGCATAGAATTTACAGTGCAGAAGGAGGCCATTCAGCCCATCGAGTCTGTACCGGCCCTTGGAAAGAGCACCCTACTTAAATCCCACGCATCTACCCTATCCCCCTTTACCCCATAACCCAGTTACCCCACCTAACCTTTTCTTTTTGGACACCAAGGGCAATTTAGAATGGCCAATCCACCTAACCTGCACATCTTTGGACTGTGGGAGGAAACCGGAGCACCCGGAGGAAACCCACGCAGACACAGGGAGAACGTGCAGACTCCACACAGACAGTGACCCAAGCCGGGAATCGAACCTGGGACCCTGGAACTGTGAAGCAACTGTGCTCACCACTATGCTACCGTGGTGCCCAAAGGGCCTTCATCTGAATTGCAAGGATTCTATGATTCTAAACTGAGTGAGCAGTTATGATCTGAAATGTTCTGAAAGGGTGGTAGAGATTCGGTAGTAACTTTCAAAAAGGATCTGAATAAATACTTCAAGGAGAAAATCTTGACGGTGTAAGGGGAAAAGAAGAGGGTGCGTGGGACTGATTGGATACCTTTATCAAAGAGCTGTCACAGCATGGTGGGCCGAATAGCCTTCTCCTATAGAGTGCGATTCTATGATTGAGGAAAATGGCGGTGGTGGATGGGCAGCGAGATGGAAAGCCAATGGTGTTGCTGAACTGCATATTCTCCAGGCTACATAACTGCAGTTATCCATTCAGGGTAACGATGGGAGATGGAGGGTCAACTCTAGACGTTCTGCCCCACTGCACTCATGACAAAGTGAAACAGGCCCATTGAAGGGGATGCAGTGCTGAAGCGGTGCTGTCACTGGACTAGTGATCCAGAGACTTGGGGTAATCCTCTGGGGGCCGAGGTTCAAGTCCCACCATGGCAGACGATGAAATGCGAATTCGATAAAATTCTGGAATTATAAGCCTCATGAAATTCCCATCTGCTTCATAATAATAATAACAATCACTTATTATCACAAGTAGGCTTCAATGAAGTTACTGTGAAAAGGCGCCTCAATCCGGTGCCTGTTTGGGACGGCCGGTACGGGGAGGCTGGCTTCACCAGCCAGCGACGCCCACATCCCGTCAATTAATAAAAAAAAGTCAAATCAAATTAGTTCCAGGATCAACTGGATGGAGTCAGAATTATACAGCACTGAAGGAGGCCGTTCGATCCATCATGCCTGTGTTGGCCCACAGCTCTTCTGGTTGTTTTTAGCCAATTGTTACTGACTGGAGATAGATTTACCCTATTTACTCCACCAAAACCCGTCCAGGTGTTGAGCACCTCAGTATGGTGCAGCGACTGAGCTCCCAATGTGAAACTCTAAACTACAACATTTTTGGACAGTATAAAGTTCCACCATTGTTGTAACATGGCACTTGTTGATACCGGATCTTGATAGCTGGAATACATTTTACATTAAATCCATTTCACTCATATTCCATTTCTTGGGGCAGCACGGTGGCCTAGTGGTTAGCACAACCGCCTCACGGCGCTGAGGTCCCAGGTTCGATCCCGGCTCTGGGTCACTGTCCGTGTGGAGTTTGCACGTTCTCCCCGTGTCTGCGTGGGTTTCGCCCCCACAACCCAAAAATGTGCAGAGTAGGTGGATTGGCCACGCTAAATTGCCCCTTAATTGGAAAAAATAATTGGCTAATCTAAATTTATTAAAAAAGAAATATTCAATTTCTTTTTTCTGAGGACTATGAGTTTGTAAATGGAAGGGAGAAATTGCCACAGGAACAGCAGTAGTCCATTCAGCCCCTCAGGCCTGTTCTGTTATTTATGGCTGATTTTAGCCCCAGCTACCTGGTATGCTCCATGGTATTGACAACACTGACATCCACCAAAGATCTATTAATGGCAGCTTTGAAATTCGCCATGAACCTCTCTCCATCTCTCTCTTTCTCTCCCTCGAGCTTACTTGTAGAGAGCGTTCCACTACCTTTTGTGTGAAAATGAAAAAATGAAAATCGCTTATTGTCACGAGTAGGCTTCAAATGAAGTTACTGTGAAAATCCCCTAGTCGCCACATTCCGGCACCTGTTCGGGGAGGCTGTTATGGGAATCGGACCGTGCTGCTGGCCTGCCCTGGTCTGCTTTCAAAGCCAGCGATTTAGCCCAGTGTGCTAAACAGCCCCTCGGTGTCTCCTGGCATCACCACTGAATGGCCAAGTTCTCATTCAAAGACCTGGGGCGAAATTCTCCGACCCACCCCCGCAGGGTCGGAGAATCAAACGGGTCCGCCGGAAATCCCGCCCCGTCGAGCGGCGAGCCCCCCTGCGGCGATTCTCCGGCCCGCGATGGGCCGAAGTCCCGCCGATGGGAGGCCTCTCCCGCCGCCGAGGTTTGAACCACCTCTGGTGCCGGCGGGATTGGCGGCGCGAGTTGGCCCCGAGGTCATGGGGGGGCGCTGGCGATCGGCCCACATGAAAGAATAAAGACTCTCCCACCAGAGGAAATAGTTCCCTCTACCGACATCATCAACTCCTTTGAGCATCTTAACCTCATTTAGATTGCCCCTTAATCTGTACTCAAGGAAGCACAAAGCACGCTCAGCACGGGCAGTCACATTGATGCGTCAATGGCAGGGACCGCACAACATTTTCTTTAGCTTTCAGATAATGCACGATCTAAAAGCTTTCGGGCCCTAATTTTCTTTATTTTAGTCGCTGGGAGTTACCAAGTTCGGAGAGGGTCTCTGCTCACACTTGGTGCTTACCACACGCAATGTTCCAGTACACCTGGGAGTCCTGAGTCTGATGGAGGATCCTGTAGGGGGCGACTCGCGCACTTGAATCCAGAACAACATCCAGGGTTCCCACCAGCAGCCCTGCCAGAGAGAGAAATCAGTGGTCTATAATCCAAGAAAACAAGGGCCAATTATCTCAGTCAGAGGCCAGTTTTATACAATTTCCCTCAACAACATTCTGACGAGGATCTGAAAATCAAACCAGGTGCTTGGGGAACATAAACCAGCCTCCAATCAGGAGGAATAAATGTCAGCCTTGCCAGTCACACCTGCAAACATAAAATGACTAAGGGTTCAAATCTACTTCAGAGACTAGAGCATGTATTCCAAGGTGACACAACGAGCACAGTGCGGACAGGGTCAGAGGGTCAGGACTGAGGGAGTGCTGCACTGTCAGAGGGTCAGTACTGAGGGAGTGCTGCACTGTCAAAGGGTCAGTACTGAGGGAGTGCTGCACTGTCAGAGGGTCAGTACTGAGGGTCAGTACTGAGGGAGTGCTGCACTGTCAGAGGGTCAGTACTGAGGGAATGCTGCACTGTCAGAGAGTCAGTACTGACGGAGTGCTGCACTGTCAGAGGGTCAGTACTGAGGGAGTACTGCATTGTTGGATGGGTAATACTGAGGGAGTGCTGCACTGTCAGAGGGTCAGTACTGAGGGAGTGCTGCACTGTCAGAGGGTCAGTACTGAGGGAGTGCTGCACTGTCAGAGGGTCAGTACTGAGGGAGTGCTGCACTGTCAGAGGGTCAGTACTGAGGGAGTGCTGCACTGTCAGAGGGTCAGTACTGAGGGAGTGCTGCACTGTCAGAGGGTCAGTACTGAGGGAGTGCTGCACTGTCAGAGGGTCAGTACTGAGGGAGTGCTGCACTGTCAGAGGGTCAGTACTGAGGGAGTGCTGCACTGTCAGGGTCAGTACTGAGGGAGTGCTGCATGTAGCACTGTACTGTAGGAAGTGTCATCCTCCCAATGAGATGTTAAACTAAATAATAATAATCTGTATTGTCACGAGTAGACTTACATTAACACTGCAATAGAGTTACTGTGTAAAGCCCCTAGTCGCCACACTCTGGCGCCTGTTCGGGGAACCTCCTTCTGTCAGCTGAGTGTAAAAATCCCAAGGCGCTACCTTTAAGCAGAGCGGGGAAGTTCTCTCGGTGTACTCTATACAGTGTACAATATTTAAAAAAGAAAAAAAATTTAGTGTATCCAATTCCTTTTTTCCACTTAAGGGGCAATTTAGCATGGCCAATCCACCTACCCTGCACATCTTTGGGTTGTGGGGGCGAACCCACGCAAACATGGGGAGAATGTGCAAACTCCACATAGACAGTGACTCAGAGCCGGGATCGAACCTGGGACCTCGGCGCCGTGAGGCTGCAGGGCCAACCCACTGCGCCACCGTGCTGCCCAATGTAAGGTTAAGGGGGGGTTGTTGGGTTACGGGTATAGGGTGGATACGTGGGTTTGAGTAGGGTGATCATTGCTCGGCACAACATTGAGGGCCGAAGGGCCTGTTCTGTGCTGTACTGTTCTATGTTCTAATGTACAATATTTACCTTTAAGAAGAGCAGGGGAGTTCTCTTCAATATTAACCTTTGGGAAGAGAGGGAGAATTCTCAGTGTACAATATTTACCTTTAAGAAGATCGGAGGAGTTCTCTCGGTGTGTACACTATACAGTGTACAATTTTACGTTTAAGAAGAGTGTGGGAGTTCTCAGTGTACATTATTTACCTTTAAGCAGTGCGGGGGAGTTCTCTCGGTTTACACACTATTTACCTTTAGGAAGAGCAGGGGAGTTCTCTCGGTGTTGTTATGGGCCAGAGTTTAAAAACTCCAAAGTATATTATGGAGATCACCTGATCTCTAATTGTTTATTGATTTTGCTTATGATGAGCACAAGAGCCTGCCCTTCAGCTGTTAGTCAACAGAGTTCTTCGGCGCTTTCAATCAAAAAACAAGCTTTATTCTATGAATTTAGTTAACATTTGTAAAAACACACGCTAAGAATTTTTATCAACTACAAACATAAAGGGGGCGATTCTGCGAGCCCCGTGCCGGGCTGGAGAATCGCCACAACCGCGCCACAACACCGGCGGGCGATTCTCCAAGGTGCGGAGAATCAGCGCCATTTGCATTTGGCGCGGTGCCAGCCGCGGGCCGCTGGAATCGGCGGGGTCGCCGATCCTCCAGCCCAGATGGGCCGAACAACTGCGCCGATAGGACAGAGTCCCGCCGGCGCCGTTCACCCCTGGTCGCTGCCGGCGGGACCTCTGCGGGAACGGTCAGGGGGCGGCCTGTGGTGGGGAGGGTGCTCCTTCACCGGGGAGGGCCTCCGATGGGGTTTGGCCTGCGACTGGGGCCCACCAATCGGCGGGTCGGCCTCTCCCCTCCCGGGTCTACCTCCTGGCGCGGCCGGCCCCTGAGCACTGACTCCATGTTGGTCGGGGCCGGCGCACTAAAGAAGTCCCCCGCGCATGCGCAGGTTGGGGCGGCCCAGCTGCGCATGCGCGGGTTGGCACGGCACCCATTTGGCGCTGGGAAGGGAGGCTGGAGCGGCGTGAACCCCTCCAGCGCCGTTCTGCCCCCCTGTGGGGGCCAGAATCGATCGTACCCAAGCCCGGTTCGCGCCGTCATGAAACGCGATGGCGATCACGACAGCGCAAACACTTGGGCCCAATATTGGAGAATCGCCCCCAAAGACCCCACACAGCTACAGTAATATATATAACTCTCAATGAATTCCCCCTTAACTGTTCCAATTCAATAACAAAATCCAAGTAAAACCAGAAACCCCCTTTCAAAGGTGTGGCCCAGCACACGGCATTTATAAAAAAGAATTTAGAGTACCAATTAATTTTTTTCCAATTAAGGGGCAATTTAGCCTGTTCAATCCACAAACCCTGCACATCTTTAGTTTGTGGAGCCGAAACCCAAGGAAACACGGGAAGAATGTGCACTCGCCACACGGACAGTGACCCAGAGCCGGGATTGAACCAGGGACCTCGGAGCCATGAGGCAGCAGAGCTAGCCACTGCACCACCGTGCAGTCTAGCACATGGCATTCTTACTGGTATAAGACTCTTCTTGATACTCGGTTCCCCTTTTCAAACAGCAGGTTTGAATTCCTTTGAAAGTAATTATCTCTTTTAAATTACCAAGCAGTCTGGAAACAGCTTTTAAAATGAAGATAGAGAAACATTTCAACCTGTGCAATACAAACCAGTCCCAACTCAAAGTGAAAGTAAAACCCAGAGCCACAGCCCAGCTCCACCCACACAATGACATCACTGAAGCCATGTGATAAGACAAAAACATTTCTTAAAGGGACACTCCCATGACAGTGTACACTATTTATCTTTAAGAAGAGCGGGAGTTCTCTCAGTGTACACTATACAGTGTACAATATTTACCTTTAAGAAGAGTGGGGGAGTTCTCTCGGTGTACAGTGTACACTATTTACCTTTAAGAAGAGCGGGGAGTTTTCTTAATGTACACTATTTATCTTTAAGAAGAGCAGGAGGTCTCACAGTGTACACTGTATAGTATACAATATTTACCTTCAAGAACAGCGGGGGAGTTCTCTCGGATACAGTGTACATTATTTACCTTTATGAAGAGCGGGGGAGTTCTCTCGGTGTACTCCATACAGTGTACAATATTTACCTTTAAGAGCGGGAAGTTCTCTCGGTGTACTCTATACAGTGTACAATATTTACCTTTAAGAGCGGGGGAGTTCTCTCGGTGTACTCTATACAGTGTACAATATTTACCTTTAAGAGCGGGGAGTTCTCTCGGTGTACTCTATACAGTGTACAATATTTACCTTTAAGAGCGGGGGGTTTTCTCGATGTACACTATACAGTGTACAATATTTACTTTTAAGAGCGGGGAGTTTTCTCGATGTACTCTATACAGTGTACAATATTTACCTTTAAGAGCGGGGAGTTTTCTCGATGTACTCTATACAGTGTACAATATTTATCTTTAAGAAGAGCAGGGGAATTCTGTCAGTAATATTTATCTTTAAGAAGTGGGCAGCACGGTAGCACAGTGGTTAGCACTATTGCTTCACAGCTCCAGGGTCCCATACTGATTCCTGGCGTGGGTCACTGTCTGTGCGGAGTCTGCACGTTCTCCCCGTGTCCACCTGGGTTTCCTCCGGGTGCTCCGGTTTCCTCCCACAGTCCAAAGATGTGCCTGTTAGGTGGATTCACTGAGCTAAAATTGCCCCTTGTGACCAAAAAAGGTGAGGTAGGTTTATGGGGATGGGGTAGAGGTATGGGCTTAGATAGGGTGCTCTTTCTAAGAGCCATTGCAGACTCGATGGGCCGAATGGCCTCCTTCTGCACTGTAAATTCTATGATTCTATGAAGAGCAGGGAGTTTTCTCAGTGTACACTATACAGTGTATAATATTTATCTTTAAGTAGAACGGGGAGTTTTCTCGGTAATATTTACCTCTCAACTAAGGAAGTTATCTCATTTTGCTCTTTTTAAAGTCTTGCTGTGTGCCACTTGGCTGGTTCATTTCCCTACCACAGAGACTACGCTAAATTCTTTGGAAAGGACTAAGCTGTCAACAGGGGTGGGGTAGAGGGGGGTAAAAAGGGGAGGCATGGGGAGTTGGGCAAGATGGGGGTAGGTTGGTGAGGAACTGTTGTTGGGGTGTTGTTTATATAAGCCATGCTGGCTGGGTTTGGTTTTCCTAGTGTGTGGCTGCTTATTTTGTCAAAATTTATAATATAAATGCCTCAATAAAATATTTTTCAAAAAAGAAACTTCAAAATTACTTCATTGGCTGTACATCTATTTGGGATGTCCCACTGTCATGAAATTAGCTGTCTAAATAATAGATAAATTATTTACCTTTAAGAAGAACAGGGGAGGAGGATCACACGGCCCATCAAGTCTGTGCTGGCTCTTTCAAAGAGCAATCCACTCCCTGCTCGTGCCGCACATCCCTGTAATTTCTTACCCCTCGTATTTATCCAACTATTATTGAATCTGTATTCACTATCCTGTCAGTTCATTCTAAACCCTAACCACTCGTTGTATCTAAAGGACTTCCCTCAGGATACCTCTGGTTCTTTTTGCCAATCACATTGAATCTGTTCCTCTGGTTGTTGACCCTTCAGCCACTGGAAACAGTTTCTCTTTATTTATTCTATTTCAACCCATTGTAATTTTAAACACCTCTATCAAACCTTCGCTGCTCGGAGAAGACCAACTCCAGCTCCGCCAGTCACTTCTCACTATTGTAATCCCTCATCCATTCTGGTAAATCTCTTCTGTAACCCTTCACATGTAAGTCTTCACATCTTTCTATCCATTCAAGGCTTCTGTTAATCAATGTACCCAAAATAATCTCACAGATCTGCTGATTGTTGGTGACACTGGGCGGTTCCTGTGTATCGGTGCCTCCATATCAACACTGCTAAAGTAATTCACTGTCTGCAATCTTTCACAGACTTCAAATGGCAGTAATTGGAAGTGCACTTTCCATTTTAGTTTAGTTTAGTTTGTTTTGTTAAGAATCACTGAAAGAAAAACAACAATGAGGGCCGTAATTCAAAACCAGGCTAATTGCAGCATCATATCTGTACACCCGGATTGGGCAGACGTGTCCAGGGTTGCCCGATAGGTTCCTGGAGCCCTTTTCTATGGAGAGAGGCAGGCTGCAGAGAAAGCCAATCGAGGTCTTTAAGATTACTAAAGTATTTGACAGGTTAGGTGTATAGAAGAGGTGCTCCTGTTGGCAGTGGAGACCAGAACTAGGGGCCATTGATTGATTGATTTGATTTATTGTCACATGTATCAAAGTACAGTGAAAAGTATTTTTCTGCGGCCGAGGAACGTACACAGTACGTACATAGTAGACAAAAGAATAATCAACAGAGAACATTGACAAATGGTACATCGACAAAGTGATTGGTTACAGTACGGAACAAGGGGTTTTATAACATAGTCACTGATAAATAAGCACTTTCCAAACCTCCACCACCTAGGAGAACAAGGGCAGCAGATACATGGGGACATCACTACCTCCCCGTTCCTCCCCAAGCCACTCGCCACCCCACCTGGCCATTCCTTCACTGTCCCAGGGTCAAAATCCTGGAACTCCCACTCTAACAGCACTGTGGGTGTACCTACACCACAATTACCTGCGGTGGTTCAAGAAGGCGGCTCACCACCACCTTCTCAAGGGGCAATTAGGGATGAGCAATAAATGTTGGCCTCGCCAGAAACACCCACATTGAGTGAATATGAAACGGTGATTGGACCTAGAGGAGCTGACACACAGAATGACAAATTACTGAGGTCTTCCCATTTCTGTCCACAATAACCCCAATCAGATGGCCTCCACCCTATAACATATTCTGGAATATTCCACCCTTTCATCATACATTTATCCATATGGCGCGGGGGGTGGAATAAAAGATGATATACAACTTTCTGTAATGGAGGGCAGGCTGGGATGTCGCTACACTGAATGACATCCGACCTCGAGAAAGGGTCTCGCTCCAAAAACCCTTTCCGCCTTTCAGATTGCTACAAGTGTAAAGGACGTTAATGACTGGCAGGAACTTGCTACCAATCATGGTGTCAACCTGCCCGTTCATCATGATTCAAGTTACAATATCTTAATGATGTGGCAGCGAGGGAAAGGAAACACACCCTGCAGTCCGGGTCCAACTCCGCACGGGACGTCCTGCCCCAGGCACCCAAAGGTCTGCGGCTCGAGAATCAGCCAGTTTAATCACACAAAGACGCCCAGCAGGTACTCGCGACCGAGTAGACATCATCCGCAAACTGAGGGACTGCCAAAGCTGCTGAAATCTATCGGAAATTGTCAGCATTTTCTAACTTCTTCAATCTTCCAGAATTTCTAAATATTCTGTTTAACTTGTTTCATAATTCACACATTTCTCCCACTCTTATCCCCCTCACTCACGCCCCAGCTCCTTCTCTGCCCACCCACATCCAGCCTCTCAAAGCTCACCCCTGCTCATAGAATCATAGAATTTACAGTGCAGAAGGAGGCTATTCAGCCCATCGATTCTGCACCGGCCCTTGGACCGAGCACCCTACCCAAGCCCACACCCCCAACCTATCCCAGTAACCCAACCCAACCTTTTTGGACACTAAGAGCAATTTATCGTGGCCAATCCACCTAACCTGCACATCTTTGGACTGTGGGAGGAAACCGGAGCACCCGGAGGAAACCCACACAGATACGGGGAGAACGTGCAGACTCCACACAGACAGTGGGACTCTGGAGCTGTGAAGCAACTGTGCTAACCACTATGCTACCGTGCCCCCCCCCCCCCAAAAATAATCCTCTCTTTCACAAGCTACCTTAACAATTGAATGAGGAACTTCAACATCCACAGGTTAGCGGATGGTTTTCACAACGGTTTGAAAACGTGGCTAATTTTTACCTGCTCTCGACAACCAGCTTCCTAACCCTCATTCAAGGGTCACCAATTGACCAGCACTGTTTTTGCCATTCCCTCCCTCTCTGAGGATTTGTTTTCACAGCACCCAGCAGCATTTTGCCCAAGTGACCATTCTTTGAGTCTTGTTGGTGAGCACATTCTAGCTAATCCACTGTGCTGGGCATCACAATCAATCATTTCCCCACACATCCACACCGAACAGCAGAGACTCCCCAGCACTTCCTCAATCATTACAACTCAGGTCTGCCGTTTGCCCTTTACCCTGACAATGCTTTGTACAACATACGCCACATGATACAGAACTGACCGGCAATAAGTCATCGTCAACATCCTCAGTGGAAACAGAAACCCGAAATAGGAACAAGATAATATTTCACAACTGATCAGGCTATTGTTGAATTAAAGGAATGCAGTCTGCAGTTGTAATGGTACCTTAAACTGGAAGGAAATTTCGACACTGCCCCACGATTTGTTACCTCACTACCTGCAACATTTGTCTGACAGTGGGAGAAAATGTATTCGCTACTTATGAGATAGTTCATTTCTCAAACACCAGAAAAGGAAGAAATTTCATTCTATAGCACTGTTCTCAACCTCAGGCCAGCACAAAGCTCTTTACAGCCAATCAAGAGCTTTTGAAGTGTGGCCATTAGATACAGGGGTGGGGTCAGAGAACTGGAGAATTGCAAATGTTACACCCTTGTTCTCAAAATATGTCAGGATAAATCTTGCCACTGCAGGCCAGTCAACATAACTGGAGGGGAGGGGGGGCTTCTGAAATGATATTCTGTGACACAGATAACAGTCATTGAAAAATGTGGATTAATTGTAGGACAGTCAGCCCGGATTTAAGGGCAATTCGTGTTTAGTTCATTTGACTAAGTTTTTAGTTCGGTAGGTTTATATGGTGTAAAGGGACTTCCAAGAGGCACTGGATAAAGTGCTACATAATAGGATTGTCAGTAAGCTGAAAGACCATGGAATAAAAGGGATAGGAGCATTATGGAATTGGTATGAAATTGGCTGAGTGGCAGGAAGCAAAGGGCAGTGGTTTTCGGACTGGAGGAAGGTACATTGTGGGTTTCCCAGGGGTTTGAATTGGGACCAGTCTAGTCCCACTGCATGAATTGATGGCCACAGACGATGCATTCATGACATGGCCAAACCAATTATCAGCCTGTAAATCCTTCAAACACTCCTGATAACAGGCGGTAAGCACGAGAGAGTTTGCTATTCAGCCAGAACCTGCAGAGGCTAGGGAAAATCACTGCAGTGTCTCGCCTAACATAACGATGGACTAGGAAGTCCATGGTCACCAATACCCCCTTGGGAAATGGGACCTGAAGCAGGAGGATGAGACTTTGGTGTGAAGGGCACAATTTCAAAATGTTGTGTTAGCTCTGTGGAGAGGCTGAATAGACTCGGACGGATTTCATTAGAAAGACGGAGGTTGACGGGTGCCCTGATAGAAGTCTACAAGATTATGAGGGGCATGAATAGAGTGGATGGGCAGGCACTCTTTCCCAGGGTGGAGGGGTCAGTCACCAGGGGGGCGTAGGTCTAAGGTCAGTGGGGCAAAGTTTAGAGGAGGTGTGTGAGGCAGGTTATTTTTACGCAGAGGGTGGTGAGTGCCTGGAACGCGTTGCCAGGGGAGGCTGTGGAAGCAGATACATTAACGGCGTTCAAAAGGCATCTTGACAAACACATGGATAGGATGGGTATGGAGGGATACGGCAATAGGAAGTGCTGAGGGTTTTGGCCAAGGGTGGTATCATGACCGGTACAGGCTTGGAGGTTCAGATAACACAAAACGTGCCTCTATGGTGATCTGTGAGGAGGTTAATGATAAACCTCAAGAGGACATAAGCAGCTGGAATTGGATGCAGAGAAGTGTTAAGTGATACATTTTGGTAGGAAAAGCAATATAAAATAAAAGATACAATTCTAAAGGAGGCGCATGAGTTGGACCTGGGGATATTATTATATATGAATACAAATTGTTAAAGACAGCAAATGCAGATTAGGAGCGCAGTTACAAAGGTATAGGGGAATCCTAGGCTTTATAAATAGAGGCATAGAGTACAAAAAAAGAGGTTTATGGTAAACCTGTATAAAATACGGGTTCAGTCTGAACTAACGTCCAATTCTGGGCACAAAACCATTTAATATGTGAAAGCATTCAAGAGATTGCGGAAAAGATTTCATAGAGTAGTTCCAGGGATGAACGACTTGTGTTCATTGGGAGACATAAATGATTCTTGGGAGTTTGACAGGGTAGACGTTGAGAGGTTGTTTCCTGTTATGGGAGAGTCTAGGACCAGAGGACATAATTTCAGAGTGAGGGGTCACCCATTTAAGACCGGGATGAGGAAGAATTTCTTCTCTCAGAGGGTAGTGAATCTGTGAAATTCTCTACCACACAGAACATAGAGGCCGGGTCATTGAGTATGTTCAAGGCTGAGACAGACAGATTTTTAATCAGTAAGGGAACCAAGGGTTATGGGGGTAAGGCGGGAAAGTGGAGTTGAGGATTATATCAGCCATGATCTCATTCAATGGCGGAGCAGATTCTTGGGCCAAATGGTCTACTTCTGCTCCTGTGTCTTCTGGTCATATTAGAGACGGTGAAGTTGTCTTCCTTAGAGAACAGAAGGTTCAGAGGAGTTTTGATTGTGTTCAAAATCATGAGGGGTCTGGGCAGTGTGGATAATTATATAATTATTCCCAGTGGCTGAAGTGTCAAGACAGAGGACACAGATTTAACGATAAGAGAACCATGGGTGACATGAAGGAACATGCCCCACTTCCAGCACCCCCCCAGCCCTTATCCCCACTACCTCCAGCCCCCACACCCCTCACCTCCAGCCTCCACCCCCCCCACCTCACCTCCAGCCCCCACACCCCTCACCTCCAGCCTCCACCCCACACCCCCAGCCTCCACCCCTACCTCCACCCCCCTCCCTTCCAGGCCCTCCACCCCACCCCACCCCCCTTCCAGACCCTCCACCCCCACTCCCCCCCTTCCAGGCCCTCCACCCTCACCCCCCCCTTCCAGGCCCTCCACCCCCACCCCCCCCCCCTTCCAGGCCCTCCACCGTCACCCCCCCCTTCCAGGCCCTCCACCCCCACCCCCCCCCTTCCAGGCCCTCCACCCTCACCCCCCCTTCCAGGCCCTCCACCCCCACCCCACCCCCCCTTCCAGGCCCTCCACCCCCACCCCACCCCCCCTTCCAGGCCCTCCACCCCCACCCCACCCCCCTCCAGGCCCTCCACCCCCACCTCCCCCTTCCAGGCCCTCCACCCCCACCCCACCCCCCCCCTTCCAGGCCCTCCACCCCCACCCCCCCCCCCTTCCAGCCCTCCACCCCACCCCCCCCCTTCCAGGCCCTCCCCCCCCACCCCCCCCCCCACCCCACCCCCCCACCCCCCCCCTCCACCCCCCCCCCACCCCCCCTCCACCCCCCCCTCCACCCCCCCCCCTCCACCCCCCCCCCACCCCCCACTCCACCCCCCCCACCCCCCCCCCCCCACCCCCCCCCCCCACCCCCCCCTCCACCCCCCCCCCACCCCCCCCCTCCACCCCCCCCACCCCCCCCCACCCTCCACCCCCCCCCCTCCACCCCCCCCCCCACCCCCCCCCCCCACCCCCCCCCCCCCCCCCCTTCCAGGCCCTCCACCCCCACCCCCCCACGGAGTAATTGATTAGTTTCTGGAATGCACAGCCCGAGAGTGTGGTGGAGGCAGAATCAATTGTGGATTTTAAATGAGGAATTGGATAATTATCAGAAGAGAAAAACTTTCAAGGACTTTGGGGCAAGTAGGGGGACCAGCTCAGTTACTCTTGAAGCAAGCCTATCCAGACAGGACAGGCTAAAAGGTCTCCTTTTGTGCTGTGACCATTCGGTGAGAGTCACCTGCCCTTCTTTAAAACTGGCCATGGGATCTTTGAAGACCACCCGAGCGGTCAGACGGAGTTTGATTTCAACATCTCATCTGAAAGGTGGCACCTCCAACAGTGTAGCACTCCCTCGGTGCAGCGAAACGAGGGCAGCTTTTAAAATGGACAAAAGCAGAAAATGACAGGCGGGCTGGTGAGGTCAATGTGCAAAAACCAAACCTCACACAGTGTGAATTGAAAGTGGCCAGTCCCCGAGGACCTCAGGCTGCTTTCCCCTTTTGGGGGGGGGGGGGGGGGGGGAAGAGAGAGCTGACTACTGGTGATTTAACCTGAGGTTCACCACACCTCAGGTGAGGGGCAAGGATGAGACCTGCCGTGCCGGCCTTCATGAATAACCTCAGCCAGTACGAGAATTGATTCCGCGCTGTTGGGTCTCTGTGCACCCATGAACCAGCTGTCCAGTCAACTGAGATGACCAACCTCCAAGCACACAGGATACAGTGCTGAGGAATTGTGTACATGAGAGGCTGCCAGTGGACAGAGGCACTGGTCCAGGTCACACTGAAGGTGATAGATGTGACGTGGCAGCAATTAATGTCCAAATAAATTTTAAAATTACAGAAAGAACATTTTTGATGAAAAGGAAAAAAATATTTACATTTACTGACAAGGACGTGCAATGAAACCTTATCCCACAAGAACAAATAAATTAGCAATAACTTTGCAATTGTTTTTCAACTAATATCTTGCAAAGCGCCCCAAACATTGAGGGAAATGTTTTTCTCACAAAAAGACTAAAGTGTAGCAAGATTGAGCCAGCGCCCGCCCCCCACCCCCGCGCCGATTGGCCAGGCCGCCGATCCGCGGGTCCTGATTGGCCACCTCCGCTGTCAATCAGGGCGGAGTGCTACCGCGCGGATACATGGCTCACCCGTCAGTCCGCCGCCGCGGCCGTGACCCTTCCGCCGCTGCAGCACGAAGAACGGGTTGGCCCGCTCCGTCACCCACAGCGCGTTGGCCAGCAGCACCTCCTCGGGGCTCAGCCACATGGTCCCCGGGGAGAGAGGGGGTGGCAGTGCGCGCAGTGCAAGCCCGGAGCAGCTGCCGGCTGCCCGGCTACCCCCGGCTCCCAGCTCCAGGCCAGCAGGGCGGAGACTGCACACTGCGCATGACACCCGCCCAGGGAGGGCTCCTCACAAACCCTCCCTCCTTCCCTCAGTTAACCACTCACTGACTGACCCTCTCCCCTCCTCATACCCGCGGGAGGGAATTCAAAAATCTTTCTTCAGGAAAAAGAGCTTAGATTGTAAAACATTTTATTTCATTTCTGCCCCTGCAAATTGTTCCGTAGAATTCCTGCAGCGCATAAGGAATCCATTCGGCCCATCGAGTCGGCACCGACCCGCGGAAAGAGCGCCCGACCCAGGCCCGCTCCCCACCCGATCCTCGTAACCCCACCTAAACGGCACTTAAGAGGCAATTTTAGCATAGCCAATCCACCCAACCTGCACATCTGTGGACTGTGGGAGGAAACCGGAGCACCCGGAGGAAACCCACATAGACACGCAGAGAACGTACAACCTCCCCCAAGGCCGGAATCAAACCTGGGTCCCTGGTGCTGTGAGGCAGCGGTGGTTGGGGGAAGAATCATTTGGTATTGATGGAAACTAGCAACACAGGAAAAATAAAAAGAAATTTCCTGCCTCAGAAGACCAATTTCCTCATAGGAATATTTAGGATATAAAATGAGCCTATAAGTTCCTTTTGAACTGGATCTTTCAGGAACTAAATTAGGAAACACGGCAAGCGAAGGCTGGGATAGATTTGGAACGGTCTCCTGCAAATGGTAATTGGTGCTACATCAATTGTTGATTTTAAATCCACGATTGATAGATTTTTGTTATCCACAGATTTAGTATTGAGATCCACACTTCGCTTCTCATGGAGTGGAGGCTGAGAATTCGGAGTCATGACCAGCCTCGGGAAGTTTGCACGTGCCAGGATCGGGTGGAGCCTAGGCAAGCTGACGTTTTGGAGTTCTTTGTGTTCAGGATGGACCCAGTGCGCTTGGGCAAAGCAACCCGGTGCAAAAACAGTGTCATGTGATTTGGGAGCATGCTGCCACAGTCGAGAAGAATCGCAGACAGAGGACAGGGTGAGGATCCGAGGAGAGGCTCCAGTTGAGGAGAAAGAGGAGCAGAGAAAGAGGCTCCAAGCAGAAAACGTGCTGCGGTTGGCAGACGAAGCAAAGAGGTTTCAGACGAAACCCCAACAATTGAAGATAGCAGCAGAATGTTGGTGAATCTGTGCTGTGTGTTGTTGTAGTGAAGGTAACCTCTATCGAGCAGCAGCATCAAGCTTATCGTGCTTGGCGAGGTCGAAGATCTGGAGTTATGCTTATGAGTCGATGCTGATGTGGAGACGCAGGAATGCAGGAGACCCATTTTGTAACCCCACCTAAACGCAGCACGGTAGCACAAGTGGATAGCACTGAGGCTTCACAGTACCAGGGTCCCAGGTTTGATTCCCCGCTGGGTCACTGTCTGTGCGGAGTCTGCACGTTCTCCCCATGTCTGCATGGGTTTCCTCCGGGTGCTCCGGTTTCCTCCCACAGTCCAAAGACGTGCAGGTCAGGTGGATTGGCCATGCTAAATTGTCCTTAAGTGTTCAGAAAGGTTAGATGGGTTATTGGGTTATGGGGATAGGGTGGAAGTGAGGGCTTAAGTGGGTTGATGCAGACTCGATGAGCCGAATGGCCTCCTTCTGCACTGTATGTTCTATGATATATATGATGATGAGACACAATTAAACTCTGGAGGTGGGGGCAGAACAGTGGCACAGTGGTTAGAACTGCTGCCTCATGGCACCAAGGATCCAGGTTTGATCCTAGCCCCAGGTCACGGTCTGTATGGAGTCTGCACATTCTCCCCATGCATGCCTGGTCTCAGCCTCCCCTCCCCCCCCCCCCCCCCCCCCCCCCCCCCCCCCCCAACAACCTAAAAAGATCTGCGGGATAGGTGGATTGGGCACGCTAAATTGCCCCTTAATTGGAAAAAACCTGAATTACATACTTTAAATTTTTTTCTAAAAAACCCTGGAAGGCGGGCTGTCGTTGAGGCTAACCAAGTTGAAGCAACCTTTGGAGACATTTCCAAGGCAAGATCTTCGAAGGTAAAGGGGCTGGTTTAGCACAGTGGGCTAAATAGCTGGCTTGTAATGCAGAACAAGGCAGCAGCGCGGGTTCAATTCCCGTACCGACCTCCCCGGACAGGCGCCGGAATGTGGCGACTAGGGGCTTTTCACAGTAACTTCATTGAAGCCGACTCATGACAATAAGCGATTTATTATTAAAGAATGGAATCCCTCATGAGAGAGGCAGTGTTCGATGAGATTGATTGACTCAAAGTGTTTAGTTATATCTGGGTGGAAATCTGTGCACTCTGTCTTAGCCACCTCTGCCATTTATAGTTCGGAGTTCCCGGTACATCCACAAGCAGGTGGGGCAGCACTAACGGGACTGTCGGTTAAACAAGCCCGACACAAATTCCGCTACCTGGGGATCCAAATAGCCCACGACTGGAAAGGGATCCACAAATAGAACCTCACCAGTCTGACAGAAGAAGTAAAAAAGGACCTGCAAAGATGGAACACACTCCCACTCCCTCGCGGGGAGAGTCCAGACGATCAAAATGAATGTACTGCCCAGGTACCTCTTCCTATTCAGAGCCACCCCGATCTACATCCCCAAGGTCTTTTTCCAAGCAGTAGACAAACTAATCATGGTGTCCGAATTTGGGGGGGGGGGGGGGGGGAGAATGCTAGGATCACAAAGGAGGTCTTACAAAAAACAAAATCAAGGGGAGGGCTAGCCCTCCCAAACCTACAATTCTACAACTGGGCAGCGACGGCCAAGTGTGTAAGGGGATGGATCAAGGAGCCAGAAGCCCGAGTGGGTGCGCGCGGAAGAGGCCTCCTGCATGGGGACCTCGCTCTGGGCCCTCACCACGGCGGCACTCCCATCCCCATCCAAAAAACACTCCAGCAGCCCGGTGGTGATAGCCACCCTCCAGTCCTGGAACCAACTACGGCAGCAATTTGGCCTGACCAAGATGTCGGACAAAGCTCCCATCTGCAACAACCATAGGTTCACACCAGCACTGACTGACGCCACCTTCAAAAGGTGGAGACAGGACGAGGGGACACTGACAGTCAGGAACTTATACACCGACGTCAGGGTTGCGACACTGGACGAACTGACGGAGAAATTCCAGCTGGCCAGGGGGAACGAGCTAAGGTACCTGCAGCTCAGAAACTTCCTACGAAAGGAGACAAGGACTTACCCACAACCGCCACGACTGACATTACTGGAAGAGTTACTGGACGCAAGCATATTAGATAAAGGAAACTGTAGCGACATGTACGACCAACTGGTAGAAAGGGCCGACACTGTATTGGACGCAACAAGAAGGAATTGGGAGGAGGACCTGGGGATCGAGATAGGGTGGGGACTCTGGAGCGAAGCACTCCACCTCCACCTGCGCAAGGCTCAGCCTGACGCAACTAAAAGTGGTACATAGAGCCCACTTAACAAGAACCCGTATGAGTAGGTTCTTCCCGGAGGTCGACGACAGATGTGAACAGTGCCAACCTCGCCCACATGTTCTGGTCCTGCCCCAGACTTGTGGAGTACTGGACAGCCTTCTTCGAGGCTATGTCCAAAATGATGGGGGTGAGGGCGGAGCCATGCCCGATAGTGGCGGTCTTCGGGGTTTCAGACCAGCCAGATCTATTCCTGGGGAGGAGGGCAGACGCCCTTGCCTTTGCCTCCCTGTTCGCCCGCTGTAGAATCCTGTTTGGCTGGCGGTCAGCAGCACCACCCAAAGCTGCAGACTGGCTGTCCGACCTCTCGGAATCTCTCCAAATGGAGAAAATTAAATTCGCCATCTAGGGTCGGACGACGGCTTCCACAGAACATGGGAGCCATTCACCCGATTGTTCCAGGACCTGTTTGTGGCCAACAAACAGGGAGAAGGATAGCCAGGAACCAGGGGAAAGCAGCCAAAGCCTGAGAGGGAGAGATAGACCGGGAGTGGGGGGGGGGGGGGGACAACTCAGTCTAAGAGGAAGGAAAGGCGAACCACGGGGAGGGGAGGAGGGAAGAGACAGGGAAACAATAGAGGAGAGCCAGAGAGGCGGGGGGTGGGGGAGGGGAGGCATGGAAACGTTAGCCAACCTGACATCCACAGGAACAGAGGAAAAGGAGATCACAGGCAGAGGACGGGAGGGCCGGATGAAGTGGCAGCGTGCACGAGAAGACAACGGCGGCAAAATCCGATCAGGAGAAGCGAGGGGCAACACCAGCACCAGACCCACTCAAGGATTGTCCTCCGGAAGTTCCTCGCCGGCATGAACGGATGCCTACTTACATATATATAGATAAATTTTATCCTGTGTACATAACAGCAAAATATACTCTGCAAAAATCCAATAAAAAACATTTTTTAAAAAAATTTCTAGTTCGGAGTGTTTAACCACAGTTTGCCTGTTAATTCGCACATACATCATATTAACCCTGAATGCTTGGGTCACTGCATCCAGAACGTGTACCTGAGCAAGACACCCTCTGTGTTCAAGTAAAGGCAAGCATCCCGCAGAGGGCAGTAGAGCGGAGCTGCTGATTGGCTGTTGTGGGGAATTACCCGATCCTCCGCTGCAGCAGTCACCCGGGCCATCTTCAAATTGATCTGGAGATCCAAGATGGAC
The DNA here is from genome assembly GCF_902713615.1 of Scyliorhinus canicula. Taxonomy (NCBI): domain Eukaryota; kingdom Metazoa; phylum Chordata; class Chondrichthyes; order Carcharhiniformes; family Scyliorhinidae; genus Scyliorhinus; species Scyliorhinus canicula. The sequence continues at coordinate 229,059,789 of NC_052149.1, read as the reverse complement.
CGTGCCCGAAGGGACACCATGTACAAACCTCTGGATAAAGGAGGGAGGAATGTACCCAATGTCCCCCTCATCCTGATGGCCACCTTTGTGTGCAGTTGCATCAAGTTGTGCGTGGACCCCGGGTATGCAAACACCAAGTGTCACTACATACTGAGGTTCTACCTGTCCCTGGTGTTACGAAGGATGGACCTGGCCTCATTGCCGCGGAACGCTCCAAGTAGTTGGACCGTGCTGTACCACCTGTCCCTCATGGAAAAACTTTTGAAGATAAAACACCTTTGACCACAAGGCAGTGAAGCAGTGGTCAGCACGTAATGTCCTCAAAGCCCTCAGGGAAAAGGAGATTGTGGAGGACGTTGGATCGTTCCCTGAGCAGACTGTCAGAGTCATCTGGCAGAACGCCTCATCACCAGAACTTACAAACAAGCACCAAGACCTAGCTTGGCTGGTGGTGAGAAGGGCCCTCCCCGTCAGATTCTTCATGTACACCCGAAGGATCAGCACCGTTGCACGCTGCCCTCTGAGTGGCTGTGGGGGAAATGGGACGGTCACCCACCTCCTTGTGGAATGTGCCTTTGCAAAGCAGGTCTGGAGAGAGATGCGGTGGGATTTGTCAAGGTTCATCCTGAGCAGCTCTGTGACACAGAACTCTGTGCTCTACGGACTGTTTCCAGGGGGACACACCGAGACAAACATCAACTGCTGCTGGAAGGTCATCAGTTATGTGTAATGTCATCCCATTTGAATGGAAGAAAGTCAAGGGAATGTGTAACTTTGATGGAAATGTACAGTCAAGACAATTCAAAATGTTCTGTAATGTTTATTATAGATTTTATGAATAAAGTATATTTTTTGAAAAAAAAAGTTGCGGGGAAAATTTGCATCAGTGCATTGCGATCACCGTATCTTGAAGGTGGTTTGTGGAGGAGCTGTTGTCAAGTGACAGTTAAACCCCAAATACTTCTTCAGTGTTTCCCTCCCTACCTGCGCCTCAAACCAAAAAAAAACAGTCACTGTAAGGATCCCAGCCGAGTAAAGATAAAGAGGGAGACTCGAGGGCAGGTAGAAGTAGAAAGAAGTTGAACCATGACGTCACAGCCTGCAGGTAAGTGATTGGCTGGTGACTGGTAAGTAGTTTTTCTTTTCCCTGAGGGGTTATCGTGCGGGGCGCAGTGGTTGCTGAGTGAAGGGGAGTAAATTTTTAAAAACTTACTGTTGGGAGTTTCCAGCTGAATCCGGTCGGAGTGAGAACAGAGTGACTGATGGGTAAGTAGTAAAGATTTAAATTGTTTGCGCAGGCCCATAACAGCTGATTGATGTTCTTGTGCGGGGCACAGTGGTTGCTGGTTAAGTGTTTTATTTTTACCTGTATTTAAGGTGGGCAGTTCCTAAACCCTAGACACTACACTTGTAGTGTTCCCCACCCTTCCACCTCCTTTAACCTAAGGGGTAGAGTGAATAACAGGTAAGCTCTTTCTTTTTCTTTTTTTATGTAGAGGGGATGGCAGGGAAGGCAGTGCAATGTTCCTGCTGCAGTATGTTTGAGGTGAGGGTCGCCGTCAGTGTCCCTGCTGATTTCACCTGTGGGAAGGGCACCCATCTCCAGCTCCTCAGAAACCGCCTTTCTGGATGCAGCTGGATGAACTTCGGATCATTCGGGAGGCTGAGGTGGTCATAGATAGTAGCTTCAGGGATGTAGTTACTCCGAAGAATCAAGACAGATGGGTGATGGTGAGAGGGGCTGGGAGGAAGCAGTCAGTGCAGGGATCCTCTGTGGTCCCCTCAGTAACAATTATACCGTTTTGGATATTTTTGAGGGGGATGACCTACCAGGGGTAAGCCACGGTGAACGGATCTCCAGCACTGAGTCCGTCCCTGTGGCTCAGAAGGGAAGAAGGAAGAGCAGGAGAGCAATAGTTATTGGGGACTCGATAGTTAGAGGGACAGATAGTCGGTTCTGTGGCAGCGAAAGAGACTCACGGATGGTATGTTGCCTCCCGGGTGCCAGGGTCTGTGACGTCTCGGACCGTGTTTTCAGAATCCTTAAGGGGGAGGGGGAACAGTCACAAGTCATGGTACACATCGGTACCAACAACATAGGTAAGAGAAGGGAAGGGGATTTAAAACAGGAATTTAGGGAACTAGGGTGGAAGCTGAGAGCCAGGACAAACCATGTTGTCATCTCTGGTTTGTTGCCGGTGCCACGTGCTAGTGAGGTGAGGAACAGGGAGAGAGTGCAGATAAACACATGGCTGCAGGGATGGTGTAGGAAGGAGGGTTTCAGGTACGTGGATAATTGGAGCACATTCTGGGGTAGGTGGGACCTGTACAGACAGGACGGTTTGCACCTGAACCAGAGGGTCACCAATATCCTGGGAGGGAAATTTGCTACGGCTCTTCGGGGGGGGGGGGGGGGGTTTAAACTAATTTGTCAAGGGGCTGGGAAAATGAGCTGTAGTCCAGAAGCCTGTGTTGAGAGTAGTGAGGTACTGAGGAGGGTATCAAGGTCGCAGGAGTGTACCGGCAGACAGAAAGGTGGGTTGAAGTGTGTCTACTTCAATGCAAGGAGCATCCGGAATAAGGTAGGTGAACCTGGAGCGTGGATTGGTACTTGGGACTACGATGTTGTGGCCATTACGGAGACATGGTTAGAACAGGGACAGGAATGGTTGTTGGACGTTCTGGGGTATAGATGTAAGAGTAGGGAAGGTGGTAAAAGAGGTAGAGGAGTAGCATTGTTTTTTGTTTTTTTAAAAATTTAGATTACCCAATTATTTTTTCCAATTAAGGGGCAATTTAGCATGGCCAATCCACCTACTCTGCACATTTTTGGGTTGTGGGGGCGAAACCCACGCGGACACGGGGAGAATGTGCAAACTCCACACGGACAGTGACCCAGAGCCGGGATCGAACCTGGGACCTCAGCGCCGTGAGGCGGTTGTGCTAACCACTAGGCCACCGTGCTGCCCTAGGAGTAGCATTGTTAATCAAGGATAGTTTAACGGCTGCAGAAAGGCAGTTTGAAGGGGATCTGCCTACTGAGGTAATATGGGCCGAAGTTAGAAATAGGAAAGGAGCGGTCACATTGTTAGGAGTTTTCTATAGACCCCCAAATAGAAATAGAGATGTGGAGGAAGAAATTGCAAAACAGATTATGGATAGGTGTGGAGGTTCAGGGTAGTTGTCACGGGTGACTTTAACTTTCCAAATATTGATTGGAACCTCTATAGGTCGAACAGTTCGGATGGGGCAGTTTTTGTACAGTGCGTGCAGGAGGGCTTCCTGACACAATATGTGGATAGGCCGACAAGAGGGGGAGCCACATTGGATTTGGTACTGGGTAATGAACCGGGCTAAGTGTTAGATTTGTTTGTGGGAGAGCACTTTGGAGATAGTGACCACAATTCGATGTCTTTCACTATTGCAATGGAGAGGGATAGGGCCATACAGCAGGGCAAGGTTTATAATTTGGGGAGGGGTAATGGAGGGGTAATTATGATGCGATGAGGCAAGAATTAGGGAGCAGAAGATGGGAACAAAAACTGTCAGGGAAAAGCATAAATGAAAAGTGGAGCTTGTTCAAGGAACAAATACTGCGTGTCCTTGATAGGTATGTCTCTGTCAGGCAGGGAGGAAATGGCCGTGTGAGGGAACCATGGTTCACAAAAGAGGTCGAATATCTTGTCAAGAGGAAAAAGGAAGAGTATGTAAGGTTGAGAAAACAAGGTTCAGTTGGGTCGCTTAAGGGTTACAAGGTCGCAAGGAATGGGCTAAAAAAAGGGCTCAGGAGAGCTAGGAGGGGGCATGAGAAGTCCTTGGCGGGTCGGATCAAGGAAAACCCCAAGGCTTTTTACTCTAATGTGAGAAATAAAAGAATGACCAGGGTGAGGGTAGGGCTGGTCAAGGACAGTAGTGGGATATTGTGCATGGAGTCAGAAGAAATAAGAGAGGCGTTGAATTAATACTTTTCTTCAGTGTTCACCAAGGAGAGAGGCCATGTTTTTGAGGATGAGAGTGTGATACAGGCGGGTAGGCTGCAGGAGGTAGATGTTCTGAGGAAGGATGTATTAGCAATTTTGAAAAACCTGAGGTTAGACAAGTCCCCTGGGCCATATGGGATATATCCAAGGATTCTTTGCGAGGCAAGGGATGAGATTGCAGAGCTTTTGGCTTTGATCTTTGGGTCCTCACTGTCCACGGGGATAGTGCCAGAGGACTGGAGAGTGGCGAATGTTGTTCCTCTGTTCAAGAAAGGGAATAGGAATGACCCTGGTAATCATAGGCCAGTTAGTCTTACTTCGGTGGTCGGTAAGTTAATGGAAAAGGTCCTGAAGAATAGGATTTATGAACATTTGGAAAGATGCAGCTTAATCCAGGATAGTCAACACGGATTCGTGAAGGGTAAGTCTTGCCTCAAATTTGATCGAATTCTTTGAGGAGGTAACTAAGTGTGTAGATGAAGGTAGAGCAGTTGATGTCGTATACATGGATTTTCGTAAGGCATTTGATAAGATTCACCATGGTCGGCTAATGAAGAAAGTAAGGAGGTGTGGGATAGAGGGAAATTTGGCCAATTAGATAAGTAACTGGCTATCACATAGAAGACAGAGGGTGGTGGTGGATGGAAAATTTTCAGACTGGAGACCAGTTACCAGCGGTGTACCACAGGGATCAGTGCTGGGTCCTCTGCTATTTGTGATTTTTATCAATGACTTGGAGGAGGGGGCTGAAGGTTGGTCAGTAAATTTGCTGATGACACCAAGATTGGTGGAGTAGTGGATGAGGTGGAGGGCTGTTGTAGGCTGCAAAGAGACATTGATAGGATGCAGAGCTGGGCCGAAAAATGGCAGATGGAGTTTAACCCTGATAAGTGTGAGGTGAATCATTTTGGTAGAAAAAGTTTGAATGCGGATTACAGGGTCAACGGCAGGGTTCTGAGGAATGTGGAGGAACAGAGAGATTTTGGGGTTCATGTCCACAGATCTCTGAAGGTTGCCACTCAAGTGGATAGAGCCATGAACAAGGCCTATAGTGTGTTAGCGTTTATTAACAGGGGGCTTGAGTTTAAGAGCCGCGGGATTATGCTGCAACTGTACATGACCCTGGTGAGACCACATTTGGAGTATTCTGTGCAATTCTGGTCACCTCATTATAGGAAGGATGTGGAAGCATTGGAAAGGATGCAAAGGAGAATTACCAGGATGCTGCCTGGTTTGCAGGATAGGTCTTATGAGGAAAGGTTGAGGGAGCTAAGGCTTTTCTCTTTGGAGCGGAGGAGGATGAGAGGCGACTTAATAAAGGTTTATAAGATGATGAGGGGAATAGATAGAGTGGACGTTCAGAGACTATTTCCTCGGGTGGATATAGCAGTTACAAGGGGGCATAACTATAAGGTTCAGGTTGGGAGATATAGGAGGGATGTCCGAGGTAGGTTCTTTACTCAGAGTGGTTAGGGTGTGGAATGGACTGCCTGCTGTGATAGTGGAGCCGGACACTTCAGGAACTTTCAAGCGGTTATTGGATAGGCACATGGAGCACACCAGAATGACAGGGAGTGGGACAGCTTGATCTTGGTTTCGGACAATGCTCAGCACAAGATCGAGGGCCGAAGGGCCTGTTCTGTGCTGTACTGTTCTATGTTCTATAAGATAGATATTGCCCAGAATTCTCTGGCCGTTGGGATTCGTCATTCCTGCCAGTCGCACACTCCCGCCAGTCGCACACTCCCGCCAGTCAGACACTCCCGCCAGTCAGACACTCCCGCCAGTCAGACACTCCCGCCAGTCAGACACTCCCGCCAGTCAGACACTCCCGCCAGTCAGACACTCCCGCCAGTCCACACCTCCCGCCAGTCAGACACTCCGCCAGTCAGACACTCCCGCCAGTCAGACACTCCCGCCAGTCAGACACTCCCGCCAGTCAGACACTCCCGCCAGTCAGACACTCCCGCCAGTCAGACACTCCCGCCAGTCAGACACTCCCGCCAGTCAGACACTCCCGCCAGTCAGACACTCCCGCCAGTCAGACACTCCCGCAGTCAGACACTCCCGCCAGTCAGACACTCCCGCCAGTCAGACACTACCGCCAGTCAGACACTCCCGCCAGTCGCACACTCCCGCCAGTCACACACTCCCGCCAGTCAGACACTCCCGCCAGTCAGACACTCCCGCCAGTCAGACACTCCCGCCAGTCCGCACACTCCCGCCAGTCAGACACTCCCGCCAGTCAGACACTCCCGCCAGTCAGACACTCCCGCCAGTCAGACACTCCCGCCAGTCCCACACTCCCGCCAGTCAGACACTCCCGCCAGTCAGACACTCCCGCCAGTCAACACTCCCGCCAGTCAGCACACTCCCGCCAGTCAGACACTCCCGCCAGTCAGACACTCCCGCCAGTCAGACACTCCCGCCAGTCAGACACTCCCGCCAGTCGCACACTCCCGCCAGTCAGACACTCCCGCCAGTCAGACACTCCCGCCAGTCAGACACTCCCGCCAGTCAGACACTCCCGCCAGTCGCACACTCCCGCCAGTCAGACACTCCCGCCAGTCAGCACACTCCCGCCAGTCAGACACTCCCGCCAGTCAGACACTCCCGCCAGTCAGCACACTCCCGCCAGTCAGACACTCCCGCCAGTCAGACACTCCCGCCAGTCAGACACTCCCGCCAGTCAGACACTCCCGCCAGTCAGACACTCCCGCCAGTCAGCACACTCCCGCCAGTCAGACACTCCCGCCAGTCAGACACTCCCGCCAGCCGCACACTCCCGCCAGTCAGACACTCCCGCCAGTCAGACACTCCCGCCAGCCGCACACTCCCGCCAGTCAGACACTCCCGCCAGTCAGACACTCCCGCCAGCCGCACACTCCCGCCAGTCAGACACTCCCGCCAGTCACACACTCCCGCCAGTCAGACACTCCCCCAGTCACACACTCCCGCCAGTCGCACACTCCCGCCAGTCACACACTCCCGCCAGTCAGACACTCCCGCCAGTCACACTCCCGCCAGTCAGACACTCCCGCCAGTCACACACTCCCGCCAGTCAGACACTCCCGCCAGTCAGACACTCCCGTCAGTCACACACTCCCGCCAGTCGCACACTCCCGCCAGTCAGACACTCCCGCCAGTCACACACTCCCGCCAGTCAGACACTCCCGCCAGTCGCACACTCCCCATCCCACTCCCGCCAGTCAACACTCCCGCCATCAGACACTCCCGCCAGTCAGACCCGCCCAGTCACACACTCCCGCCGTCCAGACACTCCCGCCAGTCGACACTCCCGCCAGTCAGACACTCCCGCCAGTCCACACTCCCGCCAGTCAGACACTCCCGCCAGTCGCACACTCCCGCCAGTCCACACTCCCGCCAGTCAGCACACTCCCGCCAGTCAGACACTCCCGCCAGTCGCACACTCCCGCCAGTCAGACACTCCCGCCAGTCGCACACTCCCGCCAGTCAGACACTCCCGCCAGTCGCACACTCCCGCCAGTCACACACTCCCGCCAGTCAGACACTCCCGCCAGTCACACACTCCCGCCAGTCAGACACTCCCGCCAGTCAGCACACTCCCGCCAGTCGCACACTCCCGCCAGTCGCACACTCCCGCCAGTCAGACACTCCCGCCAGTCGCACACTCCCGCCAGTCAGACACTCCCGCCAGTCAGACACTCCCGCCAGTCAGACACTCCCGCCAGTCAGACACTCCCGCCAGTCCCACACTCCCGCCAGTCAGACACTCCCGCCAGTCGCACACTCCCGCCAGTCCACACTCCCGCCAGTCAGACCCCCCGTCCATCGAACTCCCGCCAGTCACCACCTCCCGCCAGTCAGACACTCCCCCATTCGTCACACTCCCCCCGTCCCACACTCCCGCCAGTCAACATTCCCGCCAGTCACACTCCCGCCAGTCGCACACTCCCGCCAGTCCCACTCCCGCCAGTCAGACACTCCCCAGTCACACACTCCCGCAGTCGGACACTCCCGCCATCAGACACTCCCGCCAGTCCACACCCCGCCAGTCCCACACTCCCGCCAGTCAGACACTCCCGCCAGTCACACTCCCGCCAGTCAGAACTCCCGCCATCAGACACTCCCCTCATCCGACCTCCCCCCGCCATCAGACACTCCCGCCAGTCAGACACTCCCGCCAGTCAGACACTCCCGCCCAGTCGCACACTCCCCCGCCAGTCAGAACTCCCGCCAGTCAGACACTCCCGCCAGTCTCACACTCCCGCCAGTCGCACACTCCCGTCAGTCAGACACTCCCGCCAGTCAGACACTCCCGCCAGTCGCACACTCCCGTCAGTCAGACACTCCCGCCAGTCACACACTCCCGCCAGTCTCACACTCCCGCCAGTCCCACACTCCCGCCAGTCAGACACTCCCGCCAGTCTCACACTCCCGCCAGTCACACACTCCCGCCAGTCTCACACTCCCGCCAGTCTCACACTCCCGCCAGTCGCACACTCCCGCCAGTCAGACACTCCCGTCAGTCACAGACTCCCGCCATCAGACACTCCCGCCATCGCACACTCCGTCATCAGACACTCCCGCCATCACACACTCCCGCCAGTCTCACACTCCCGCCAGTCCCACACTCCCGCCAGTCAGACACTCCCGTCAGTCAGACTCGCCCGCCAGTCAGACACTCCCGCCAGTCGCACACTCCCGCCAGTCAGACACTCCCGCCAGTCACACACTCCCGCCAGTCCCACACTCCCGCCAGTCAGACACTCCCGCCAGTCAGACCCTCCCGCCAGTCAGACACTCCCGCCAGTCGACACTCCCGCCAGTCGCACACTCCCGTCAGTCAGACACTCCCGCCAGTCACACACTCCCGCCAGTCCCACACTCCCGCCAGTCCCACACTCCCGCCAGTCACACACTCCCGCCAGTCAGACACTCCCGCCAGTCACACACTCCCGCCAGTCAGACACTCCCGCCAGTCACACACTCCCGCCAGTCACACACTCCCGCCAGTCTCACACTCCCGCCAGTCGCACACTCCCGCCAGTCAGACACTCCCTCAGTCCACACCCCTCCAGTCAGACACTCCCGCCAGTCAGACACTCCCGCCAGTCAGACACTCCGCCAGTCGCACCACTCCCCGCCAGTCCGACACTCCCGCCATCAGACACTCCCGTCAGTCGCACACTCCCGCCAGTCAGACACTCCCGCCAGTCAGCACTCCGCCGTCGCACACTCTCGCCAGTTCAGACACTCCCCCAGTCACCCACTCCCCCAGTCAGACACTCCCGCCAGTCACACTCCCGCCAGTCAGACACTCCCGCCAGTCAGCACACCTCCCGCCAGTCAGACACTCCCGCCAGTCACGACACTCCGCCAGTCAGACACTCCCGCCAGTCAGACACTCCCGCCAGTCAGACACTCCCGACAGTCGCACTCCGCCAGCAGCACACTCCCGCCAGTCGCACACTCCCGCCAGTCAGACACTCCCGCCAGTCAGACACTCCCGCCAGTCAGACACTCCCGCCAGTCACACACTCCCGCCAGTCACACACTCCCGCCAGTCAGACACTCCCGCCAGTCGCACACTCCCGCCAGTCAGACACTCCCGCCAGTCAGACACTCCCGCCAGTCAGACACTCCCGCCAGTCAGACACTCCCGCCAGTCAGACACTCCCGCCAGTCAGACACTCCCGCCAGTCAGACACTCCCGCCAGTCAGACACTCCCGCCGTCAGACACTCCCCGCCAGTCAGCACACTCCGCCAGTCAGACACTCCCGCCAGTCCGACACTCCCGCCAGTCAGACACTCCCGCCAGTCAGCACACTCCCGCAGTCGCACACTCCCGCCAGTCATGCACACTCCGCCAGTCAGACACTCCCGCCAGTCAGACACTCCCGCCAGTCAGACACTCCCCGCCAGTCAGACACTCCCGCCAGTCAGACACTCCAGCCAGTCAGACACTCCCGCAGTCAGGACACTCCCGCCAAGTCGACCACTCCCGCCAGTCAGACACTCCCGCCAGTCAGACACTCCCGCCAGTAGACACTCCCCGCCAGTCAGACACTCCCGCCAGTCAGCACACTCCCGCCGTCAGCACACTCCCGCCAGTCCACACTCCCGCCAGTCGACACTCCCGCCAGTCAGACACTCCCGCCAGTCAGACACTCCCGCCAGTCCGACACTCCCGCCAGTCAGCACACTCCCGCCAGTCACACACTCCCGCCAGTCAGACACTCCGCCAGTCAGACACTCCCGCCAGTCAGCACACTCCCGCCAGTCGCACACTCCCGCAGCTCAGACATCCCGCCAGTCAGCACTCCCGCCAGTCAGCACACTCCCGCCAGTCAGCACACTCCCGCCAGTCAGACACTCCCGCCAGTCAGACACTCCCGCCAGTCAGACACTCCCGCCAGTCCCACACTCCCGCCAGTCCGCACACTCCCGCCAGTCCGACACTACCCGCCAGTCAGACACTCCCGCCAGTCAGACACTCCGCCAGTCAGACACTCCCGCCAGTCACACACTCCCGCCAGTCAGACACTCCAGCCAGTCGACACTCCCGCCCAGTCCACACTCCCGCCAGTCGCACACTCCGCCAGTCCGCACACTCCCGCCAGTCCAACACTCCGCCAGTCAGACACTCCCGCCAGTCAGCACACTCCGCCAGTCGCACACTCCCGCCATTTCAGACACTCCCGCCAGTCAGCACACTCCCGCCAGTCAGACACTCCGCCAGTCGCACACTCCCGCCAGTCGCACACTCCCGCCAGTCAGGACACTCCCGCCAGTCGCACACTCCCGCCAGTCGCACACTCCCGCAGTCAGACACTCCCGCCAGTCAGGACACTCCCGCCAGTCGCACACTCCCGCCAGTCAGACACTCCCGCCAGTCAGACACTCCGCCAGTCAGACAC